>NC_139607.1:82084404-82289095 GCF_964270895.1 Podarcis filfolensis | reverse complement strand
GCAGCGAGAAACAACGGAGACTCTTGTGTCACCTTAGAAACTAACAAAAGTATTATGGCATAATCTTTTGTTGATTACAGCCCACCTCATCAGATGCATGAAGCATTATCCTGAGTTGCAGGTACCCATACACATAGTTGGGATGTCAAGAGTGAGGTCAGAGGGAAATGAAATGCACAAAAGGGAGCAGAGAATGCATTTCATTTTCCCGTGATCTTACTTTTTGCAATCCACATAGACACACCTCTCCCATGTATATGCATATCTGCAGTTCAGGATATCATTTCATGCATTTTATTAGCATATTTTTCCGTGTATAAGACGCTCCCATGTATAAGACACCCCCTACTTTTTGGGGACTCCAATTTAAGAAAATGCGGGGAGGATCGCCCAGATTTGTTGAGCTTTTTTTGGAGGGGAATGCCCCGAAATTCACATATGCTGCCGATTGCACACGTCACAGAAAAAAACAAGCGTCTGCCCAGTACCTGCCAGTCACACACCCAGTTGTCGCAGCGGCAGCCAATCCACAGCAGCCCTTGGCACAGCCACAAATCACACACCCAATCGCCGCTGAAAAACTCCTGCTCGTGGCTGCAACCAATCGCCTGTCCTGCATATTCACTATCCATGTATAAGATGCCCCCAATTTGGTCCCCTGACTGATGGCACAGTTAACGAGCCCTGGTCATTTTCTAAACAAGCCAAGCTATGGGCGAGGACAATAACCTCCTTTTATAAACCACAATGTCTGGTTCATCTGGTTGGACCTTGCCCTGGGACTAGTCGGATTCACTGCTCCCTGGGCTCCGCAAATGACTACAGTTTGACTCTCTCTTGCAAGTGGCTGCTGCAGCAGCAACTTGGCATAAGTAGGGAAGGGAATCAGGCTTCCCATCTTGTGGAGGATTGTTTCCTTTTCAAAAAGTGGCTGTAGCAGCCGTAGGAGGAGCCTGTTGTGATCCTCCCATTCTATTGGCAAGAGGGGGGCATGTCATACTCTGCAAACTGCCGTTTGAGTGCCTGGCCTGGACCAATAAGTAAGTATTCTGTCTGAATGCATGGTGCTAGAGTAGCAGCCAGGTTGCTTCTGTTGCCACTCAGGGCCGGTCCTACCATTAGGCACAGAGAGGCAACCACCTCATGCTGTTACTCCCGAATCTCCTAGGCATTTTATTCTGTTGCCACACAACCTGTCCTGGCAATCCTCCACTGCCTTAGGTGCAGTGGAGGATGCTATCACATCACCTGTGTTCAAGGAAGGTTCATCTGCAATTCCATGTGGCTTCTGTACCTGGAATGGAGAGAGGTGCCATCTTGTCCTTTGTCTCAGGCAGTAAAATGTCTTTGGCTGGCCCTTCCACCCTCTCCTGATACTCTCCAACAAGGGTACAGCTTCATCCTCACCTACTCATCAGCAGCACCCAGCGGTAGGAACTGTAGCAGTTGCCACAAGAGCTGCCACTAATGTCTGGTCTTCATGCATGTTTCATTATGTGAACCTCGCAACCCCAGAGTCCTAGCAGTAACATGGGGATAGCAGATACCTTGATTGATGTGCAGACAGTCTCAAGACCCGGCTGTAAAAAAGTCTTCATGTCTCAGTTTTTCCTCTTCAAAAAATGTCAACGTTAGATCAGTGATATATTAATAACAATCTTCTCATCATTTTGCCACCCATCCTCCACAAAGATGAGGTTCTGGGCTTGCACAGAGATCTTTCTTTAGTTTAATAGAATATGATACTTACGATGTGGTCTTGTCGACAAAAACAGCTCAGGTAGGCAGAGCATATGGAATGCGCACCTGCAATCCCACTGCAAAACAGATAGGTCTAATTTTATCTTTTTTGACAAAGACAGCAAAAATGAAAATATTTTTTTCCAATTTTGTTTATTTGGGGAATGGGAAGTTTCACTGTGCTGCTATTGCTTCGCAAATTCACATTTTAATATGCTGTGTTATTATTTTTAAAGCCCTGCTAGGTGTTTCATAATAGTGGGCACTCTGTTGCCCCTGCAATTATTTGTGCTTGCAATAAAGTCAGAATAAACAGTGCTGACCTAAACAAAACACATTTTAAATTTTGGTTTTATAAGGCAGCAGGAGGATGCTCCTCTTAAAAACAAAAACCTACCTATACACCAATGAATGGTTTTCAGATCAGACTGGGAGTGAATTGCCCATGCTGATATCATAACCAGACCATTTTTTATTTTATTTTTTGGAAAAATTAACAACCCATGATAGACAGTTGCCCTCCAAAAATCCAGAGCAAATTCGACCGGCTTCCTATTAACTGATTGCTGTCCCCCACCACTGTGCTTACTGAATTGTTACAGCAGAATATGTTCCCTAATATAGATGTTAAAATATTAACAGCTGTGTTTGCCAATAGAATCCAGGCAGGGCCAGCAACAATAGTCCATCTGGACCAAGGGGTTTTTATTCACAAGGAGTGGATCATTTAAGATTGGTTGCCAATTTGCTTGCTTGGAATAGGGGAGAGGGAGAGAGAGAGAGAGATTCGGCTGCAAACATATCCCTTGATGCCAAAAAAAGTGTTTGACAAGGTTATTGCCGATTTGTTTTTGTTAATTTGGAGAAATTTAAATTTGGAAAGTTGGGAATAGACAAATTCAGAGGATAGTTCTATCACTGGGTGATAGCTGTGATGGTTGTGTGGAACCTGTATGTTTGAAAATGGTGACTCACGTAGCTACTGGTTGCTTAGAGCAGCAAGAGTGGCCAAGGACTACTACATTTTAGCCCATAGATGCTTGGATTTCTTGAGGGCACCTGGTTGTCTACTGTGGACTAGATGCTGCTTTGCTGTGATTGACCAGAGCTCCTCTTAGTCAATGCCGCACAAGTCACAACGCATATCTGATTACGAGGAGCAAGACATGTTTAGTCCACAATATTAGCGAGCGTTTAAATTTACACGTGCTCATATTTGTTGCTTGCCATCAACAAACAGTAAATTAATCTAAAGCAATGGTAAATCTCTGTTTCTTCCAACTAATGACACATTTTCCTTGGTCAGCAGAATTGGTCTCAACTTTTGAGCTCTTCAATCTATAGTTCCTCTTTTTACAGCCATCAACGTGCTTGTCCCTTATCTGTGCATAAACCTGCCTCTGTTAAAAATGAATTGTGTGCTTGCATGGTGCTTAATTGGCTTAAATGCACTTATTAAAAGGGTGATTTATTTGTTTCTGCAGTGGCCCTGGGATGGACAAACAACATTCTGGTGGAAGTGCATCAGCGGTAGAAACAGCGCCAAGAAGAAAGAAGATCAAACTCAGCAAAGAGGACTCATTTGCAACATTAGATACAGGCCTTTCCCTTGCGGAAGATGAAGCGCTAGTATTACATCTGCTCAACAACCAAAACTAATTCCACCCCCACACTTATTTCAAAGCTATTTTTGTCTTTGTATCAGAAAGGCACCTGGCCAATTTGGTTGCCAATAAATAAATATTGCTGCAAACATTTCTGAGATAATGGTCTTTCCAGCGAGTGGCTCTTGTCCAGGTTTGTTAATTGTCTTACCTTAAATGTTGTGCGGATCCTTTCCCCTTTTAAAATGATTTTTTTGGGGTGGGTGGGGGTTATTGGGTTGTTGTTTTTATTTTGCTTATGTATTTTGTGGTTTTCTATTTTGATTTTATTCTGTGAACCGCCCTGAGACCTCCTGGTATAGGGCGGTATATAAATTCTAATAATAATAATAAGGATCTTCTGATATTTCCTAAACAACCATGCATGGCACTTCAAAGATGAGAGGGACATCATTGCAAAGCAGCTTTCCCCTAACCTGGTGGCCGCCAGATGTTTCAGACTACAATTCTTCATGGGTCCAGCCAGTATCCATTATCCCCAGCTGTGCTGGCTGCAGCTGATGGGAGTTGTAGTCCAAAACATCCGGGCATGTCAGCTTGGGGGATGATGAAATGCAATACTGGTTTGCACATGGAGGCTTCGGTGCCCATCAGAATGACAAGACTGCTCTGTGCCAGACAGCTTTTTCAGAAGGTAGAGAGACCAAAAAGGGCTTCATGAATGAGCGAATATTTCTGTAAAATTTTAATTGTAATGAGCAATACCGTTTCGTTCTTTTGCAAAATAAAACCAGGTATGGGTCCCATGCACTGATTTGCCTTATAAGCCTTTGATTTGAAATTCTGAAACTTGGGAATAATGTATGCCTATTTTCACTCTCTTCACTCTATTTAGTACTCTCCATCATTTTAAGACATTGCATCTTAAACTGTGGGGTGTGGACCCTTTCACAGTGGCAAGGGCCACCTGGAAAAGGTACATGTTAGAAGTTCCAAGGAAACCCGAGGAGGGCCATGTCAATATCTGGGTGGTTAGAATGCCACACCAGAGGGTCTTCACTGATCCACCTTGGATTTGGTGGTTGTGGGCAGAATGGCACCTTCCCATTTATCCCAAAGGGTTTTTTTGGAAAAAAGGAAGCTCAGAAAGTCCTGCTGGTGTCTCCTAATACTGCTTCCCTGTGTGTGATTTTTCCCCCTATTCCTTTTCTTGTGCCACTGTTGGGATTAGTTCTCCAGTCCATAGATGCTTGTATGTGGCAACAGGCTCTGTTCATTCACTGGTGTGCAAATATCTCTACATTCTCAGAGGTAAACATAGATGGTGGGTTGGGAGACTACAAGGGTATTTGCATGCCAAAATCCTGCTTGTCATCTTTTTACAGTGCTGTCTTCTTGCCACTTTGCTTCTTGTCAAATATACATTTAGACCACAGCACCACCCACTCCCTGCTCATAATAACCCAGTGAGGTAGCTTAGACAGAAACAATGACAGACCCAAGGTCACCCAGTGAGCTTCATGGCTGAGGGGCAGGATTTGAACCTTGGTCTCCCAGGTCCTGCTCCAACACTTTAACCACTACAGCATATGTTGTTGCGATTGTAATTTGGTATAGATTTTTAAAAAAATATTATTAATCATGGAATTGTAGAGGTGGAAGGGACCCCAAAGTTCAGCTATAGTCCAACCCCTTGCAATGTGGAAATATGTAGGTGGCCCATAGGGGGAGCAAACCTGCGACCTTTGGAATCATCAGCACCATGGTTTAACCAACTGAGCTAGGGTAACTGGAAAATCTAGTTTGTATTCGTTTTATTTCTGCCCGCTGCCTTGTGTAAAGTGAAGGGCAGTATATAAATATCTCTCTCTCTCTCTCTCTCTCTCTCTCTCTCTCTGTGTGTGTGTGTGTGTGTGTGTGTGAGAGAGAGAGAGAGAGAGAGAGAGAGAGAGAGAGAGAGAGAGAGAGAGAGATTCAGGTGCAAAATTTTAAAAACAGCAGAGAGTAGAGATTGAATTTGATAGCCCTGACTAATCCCTTTCAGCCACTGGCTGAAAGGTTGGGGTTGTGTTAACAAAGATCAGAAACTTCCAGAATCACTGTAGTTTGTCTTGTTCTCATCCTGCCTAGAGGACTTAAGCTTCTTAATTAGAGCATTTGAAAGTTGAAATACAGGTAGAGGATAAGCAGGTGTATTTGGATAGTGGTGACAACCTTGGTGATTTTCTACTGAAGTTTATATTTTCCTGTAAGCCTCCTGAAGTCCTTAATAGTTAGGGACCTGGAAGCAGGGATGCAAGTGTTAACAGCATCCTAAGGTGGCATTTCGGAGGCCTAGCTTGACACCCTGTTGATTGGAGTGAGCTGGTGAGCTTATCCCTGGTCTGTCGCACTTTTAACAAGCCCTATTAGGTTTGATGATCCACACCATGAACACGAACAGCTGCTGTCTCTCTGAATCAAGCTGCTGCCCGCTACACTTCTGTGAGCACAGAAGATGCGACCAGAAAAAGGAAGGAAGGAAATGCAAACAGTAAGGAGGTCGTAGGTGCAAAGACTTGCTGGTGGAGGGAATGAAAATTACCATCCTATTCCATTTCTCACCTCTACAGTACATCATTTTTCTTAATGGTTAAAAATAAGAGCCTTCTGGAGCCTTTCCTCAGAAAATAGGCTGCTGATGATAAGGGAGCAAATTTGGAGGAAGATGGAGCTTAGAATGTATTTATCATTTACATATATATCCTTCCTTTCCTGCAAGGAGCTCCTCATGACAACACTGTTAAGGGAGGTTTGGCTGAGAGAGAGTGTCTGCCTCAAGGTCACGCAGTGTGTTTCATGGAGGACTGGGGTTTCAAACCTGCTCTAATTCAACACCCTCGCCACCATACCACAGCATCCAATATGCACCAGCTATTCCACCCCCCCTCAAATAACGGGGCTGCTTAACAAAAACATCCCAAAGCTTATCAATTCCATGTTGTAAGAGGGATTGCTACAAGGGATGAATTTGAGCCTTTCATATCCTGTGTCAACAAAGATGGGATGCTGTTGCTGCCTCCAGCAAGTCAAATCATGATGTGGAAGGGTTATATCAACAGACTACATTCTGAGACATGATTTATGAAGTCCCCTTTAGTGCTTCTCTGCTCAATGTTGTCATGGACGATGTGGTAGGGTACTTTGTCAATTTTGCTTTTCTTTCTTATTGTTTTGACATGTGACCTAACCAGGCTAAGGAAGAAATTATACCCCTTCAGGGTATCCTGAAACCCAAGGTGGCCCTGCATAACTGTATAATGCACATGCTTGCAAACATGGATTGGCCAGGTGCACTCTCCCAACTTTGTTTCTTTACGTATCTGCCCATTCACTTCTAAAACAGGAGGTGTTGGGGATAGACTTCAAACCAATGAAGCACTTGAGCAAAGTGAACTGAACCCAACCCTGTCTCCCCTTATGAGGAGACAGGCAGAGGGCCTTCTCGGTAGTGGCACCCGCCCTGTGGAATGCCCTCCCATCAGATGTCAAAGAAATAAACAACTATCTGATGTTTAGAAGAAATATGAAGGCAGCCCTGTTTAGGGATTTATTATTATTTATTTATTTATTATTATTATTACTTCCCTGATCTCATTTCCTGCAATCATTTTGGAGTTGTGCTATTGAGAAAAGTGGGCGGGTTATAAATATTATTATTACTACTACTACTTCCCTAATCTCAATTCCTGCAATTGTTTTGGAGTTGTGCTATTGAAACAAGTGTCTAAAGTAAGGATGCAAGTTTCCCTTTGCTGTAAATATTTTTTTTTTAATGACCCCCAATTTGCTGTTTTTCTAGAAAAAGAGGTGCCAGATTCAACATGAACACCTCCCTTGTAGTCCTGTAATGGCAATGGTGCCCACCTGAGAGGTGCTGGAACTTAGTTCCGGCTGAAAAATATACCCTGCTTGGTAAAGAAGAAAGAAAGATAAAGGACCCCTGGATGGTTAAGTCCAGTCAAAGCCAACTATGGGTTGTGGCACTCATCTCACTTTCAGGCCAAGGAAGCCAGCATTTGTCCACAGACAGCTTTTCGGCTCATGTGGCCAGCATGACTAAACCGCTTCTTGTGCAACGGAACACCATGATGAGTGCCAGAGCGCACGGAAATTATGTTTACCTTCCCACCACAGCGGTACCTATTTATCTACTTGCACTGGTGTGCTTTTGAACTGCTAGGTTGGCAGGAGCTGGGACCGAGCAACAGGAGCTCACATCATCACGCGGATTCAAACTGCCGACCTTCTGGTCAGCAAGCCCAAGAGGCTCAGTGGTTTAGAGTAGACCACAGCACCACCCACTCCCTGCTTACAACAACCCAGTGAGGTAGGTCAGACAGAAACAGTGACAGACCCAAGGTCACCCAGTGAGCTTCATGGCTGAGGGGCAGGATTTGAATCTTGGTTTCCCAGGTCCTGCTCCAACACTTTAACCACTACAGCATATGTTGTTGCGATTGTAATTTGGTATAGATTTTTTAAAATTATTGTCAATCATGGAATTGTAGAGTTGGAAGGGACCCCAAAGTTCAGCTAGTCCAACCCCCTGCAATGTGGAAATATGTAGGTGGCCCATAGGGGGAGCAAACCTATGACCTTGGGCATTATCAACACCATGGTTTAACCAACTGAGCTAACTGGAAAATCTAGTTTGTATTTGTTTTACTTCTGCACACTGCCTTGTGTAAAGTGAAGGGCAGTATATAAATCTCTCTCTCTCTCTCTCTCTCTCTCTCTCTCTCTCTCACACACACACACACACACACACACACACACGCCTGGGTCTTTCCCCAGGATTGAACCCAGACCCTTCTGCATTCAAAGCATGCGCTCTACCACTAAGCCTGTCTTCCAGGAATACTATGCTTTGCTACTCCATATGGACTGTTTACTTCATTTCAACCCGCTGTTTGCCATTTTTGGATTACAGCTCAACTATGCCTTTATCCTGCTAGTGTCTGATATCAAGGGACACTGCATGAGTGACTGCAGTAGAAATTCTTCTTTTGTTAGATATTGAGTGTTCTTTAAAAAAACAAAAATCCCCTCTGGCTTGCAAAACAATCTACATACATACAAACATAGTGGAGAGCTGAACACTCTTATAATTTTTCTCCATTTAATATGTTTCCCTGCAAGGGTGATTTGACAGATGACAACAACGTGGACGAGAGCTGGACAGGGTGGGATGGGTGGGGGTAACTGATGCTCTTCCTCGATTGATCTTCTGGGATTTAAGTCCCTTCAAACTGGGTAGGGTTGCCAGGATGATGAAAGCACGCTGCAATCCTTGACAACAACAGCAAGAACCAGCCAAAGGCAGAAATAAACTAATCTATAAATTAACAGCGTGATCAT
This sequence comes from Podarcis filfolensis, assembly GCF_964270895.1. Lineage (NCBI taxonomy): Eukaryota > Metazoa > Chordata > Lepidosauria > Squamata > Lacertidae > Podarcis > Podarcis filfolensis. The sequence goes on along the minus strand of NC_139607.1, from coordinate 82,280,351 downwards.
TGACTGCTCGCCCAGCCGAGCCCAAATACTATGATCTAGTGATAAATAAAGCGGCTTCTGGATATATTGGCTGAAAACACTCTTTTGCTGGTATAATGAGGCTTACCTTTCAAATGACAGAACTTGGTTTATGCGCAGGACAGAAAAAATGATTCACCATCAGGTACATGCAGTTACTATTTTGAACAGTTCATTCTGAACACAGCCCTTGGTTCCATCTGGCATTTTATGCACACACAGCACTGGTTCACAATTGGCTATACAAATTCAATTTGCCAGGCATAAAAATGGCTAGTGAATGTCATTCTTTCCCACCTCTGAAGCTTCCTAGTCACGTGAACCTCCTCTCTGCCTATTTCCCTCTTCCTAGGCATTGCATTGCGACGCACAAAAGAAAAGAAAAAATCACAGTTGAGTAGAACCCAACAGCTGTCTGGCTCCATTTTCTGATGCCACCCTGAACCCCTGCATACCTGGCGGCAAGTCCCACTGGTGTACACAGTCCCAAGGGCAAATGTTAGCAAGTAGCTTGGCAGTTCAACAGGTCAAGAGAAACAATCCAGGTATAATAATAATAATAATAATAATAATAATAATAATAATAATAATAATAATTTATTATTTATACCCCGCCCATCTGGCTGGGCCTCCCCAGCCACTCTGGGCGGCTTTCAACCGAATATTAAAATACAGTAATACATCAAACATTAAAAGCTTCCCTAAACAGGGAAGTAAGCCAAGCCTAAAGTCCAACAGGCTGGGTGCCTGCCACTGCAGCCCATCCAGAGTCAGGGAACCTGGAGGTCAATCTCTCCCCCCCCCAAAAAAAACCCAACATGTGAAGCTCCTGGAACACCCAAGTCATGGTCCATCAATGTGGAAAGTTGAGCACCTTGAACTGACGCATCTGGGTTTGCTCCAGCTGAGCAGCCATGTTGCTCCACTTGATGAGACATGTGACCCCCACCTACCTTGAGCTTAATCCACCTGAGGGACCTCGAACCTCCTCCCAGACCTAATGAGTCCCATTATCTCAAGCTGGTCCACTAGTGAGCTTTCCTGCCTCAGAGTGCTCCTAGAGTGCACCTCCTGCTGTTCTTGATTCCTCAGAGCCCACCATGCTTGTGGAGACGGAGGTTCCTGTCAACTGACCGCCACTGTCCCCTGCTGTCCTGTGAGTACCTCCTAAGCCCCCCGACCTCTCCTTCTCCATCCCCAGCTTGCCCCGCTATGTACCAGTCATGCCTACACCCTTCGCCAGAATCCTCTTCCCCCTCCCCGTTGTCCTGCTAGGTCATGATATGCCAGCACTGCTACCCCTGGGTGTGCCAGCCAGCTGGCCCAGAGCAAGAGACCAGCTGTGGCTGCTCTGACTTCACCAGAGAGTGGAGCCACTATTTGCAATAGGGGTTGGGGCCTGGGTAAGGTCGTTGCTGGGTGGGACCTACCAGTGGCATTAGTTTGCCTGTCTTCCCAAGTCATGTGTAAAAATTTTCAGAGACACCGCTGATGGAATCTTGCGAGAAGTTGGAGATTGTGTTTATATGTGGTCCATGTTTCACAACCATACAGTAAGGTTGTATGTACAATAGCTTTGTAAACAAGCATTCTGGCTTCACTGCGAATGTCCTGGTCCTCAAACACTGTGCACTTCAATCGGGAGAAAGCTGCACTCACAGAGCTCAGGCGATGCTGGATTTTGGCATCAATGTCAGCCCTTGTGGAAAGATAACTGCCCAGGTAGGAGAAGTGATCAACATTTTCCAATGTTTCACCATTGAGTTGGATTTGTGGCACTGCAGGGGCCAACCAGATGCCTCTTCTGGGAAAACCACAAGCATGGCCTGAGCACAAGGGGCCTCTCCCATCCCATGGTTTGAATTCAGAGGCATTGCTACCTCCAACTGAGGAGGCAGAACATAGTCATTATGGCTAGTAGCCTTTGATAGCCCCCTCATCCATGAATTTGTTTAATGCTCTTTTAAAGCCATCAGAGTTTGTGGCCATCGCTGCATCCTGTCAGAGTGAGTGCCATACTTTAACTATGTGCTGCGTTAAGTTTATTTTTCCTCAGTCTTGGGTCTTCCAACATTCAACTTCATTGGCTGTCTGTGAGTTCTGGTGTTGTGAGAGATGGAGAAAAGTTTTGCATAATGTTATAAACTTCCTTCATGTCATCTCTTCCTTGCCTTCTCTCATAACTAAAAAGTCCCAAATGCTGCAACCTTTTCTTATAAGAGAGTTGTTTCACATCAGCATTAGTGAGCCAGTGTGGTGTAGCGGTTAAGAGTGGTAGACTCGTAATCTGGGGAACTGGGTTCGCTTCCCCGCTCCTCCACATGCAGCTGCTGGGTGACCTTGGGCTAGTCACACTTCTCTGAAGTCTCTCAGCCCCACTCACCTCACAGAGTGTTTGTTGTGGGGGAGGAAGGGAAAGGAAAATGTTAGCCACTTTGAGACTCCTTAGGGTAGTGATAAAGCGGGATATCAAATCCAAATTCTTCTTCTTCTTCTACAGTGGTACCTCGGTTTACGAACTTAATCCGTTCTGGAAGTCCATTCTTAAACCAAAGCCATTCTTAAACTGAGGCGCACTTTCCCTAATGAGGCCTCCCGTCACTGGTACCCTTCCACAGTTTGGCTTCCATTCGTAGACTGAGGTAAAGTTCGCTAAGTGGAACCCTACTTCCAGTTTTTGGCATTTGTATACTTGAATAGTTCGTAAACAGGGCTGTTCTTAAACCAAGGTACCACTGTACTTGAACTCTCTCTCCCCCAGCCTCCTCTGAGCGTTCTTCCTCACAAAATCTCATGAGATCTCAGTGAAACCCACTGTTGCTGCCACTGCTTTGCAGGTGCCACCACACATCCCAAATAAGGGAGGCTTTGGTGACGGGTGGGGGTGCAGCACATTCCTGTTTCACCTCAGATGATGAAATGGGAAACACCACCCCTGCCTTGTCCTTTATGACATCTTGATGTAACATTTCTTGGTGATAACTCCCTACAGTGGTCGTTGCCACCAGTTTATTATTCTAACATCCAGTGTTTGTACAGCAATAAAAAATCTCAGCAAAAAGGGTTTTGGAGCATGATGAACATTTGCAGAAGATTTTTTTTTCCAGAGCTGATAAAAGCTATCTAATCATTAATGCCATTAAAATTGCTGTATCGATCCCTGTGTCAGGAAAATAAATTGGTCAGAGGCCTGCATGATACAAGCCTATTGATTCCACGGACGTTGATGAGATGGATGCTTTCATCACAAGATAGTGTGTTTATACTTTAATTGATATAATCTGTAATTTAATTATAGAGCTGTTGGGTTGCTTGAGGGGGCAATATTTCTTTTTGTTGTTGATGAGCGCTCCAGAATACAAAGACATATAGTTGTGAATGATTCAAAGTTGGGGCGGGGGGGGGGGGGAGAAAGAGCCCGCTACTTCAGTGATCTGTCAGACCTTTGCGATTTCCTTCATTAAATCTACCCGGCAACAAAATACAAAATTGTAAGGTCACCGCTGCCGTCTCCAGGAAAACTTTTTGTGAAACTCTTTCCAGTCTCCAGAAAGTTTATCATGTAGCTGTTTAACCAGCATGCACTCAAGTACAGCCTCTGCAGCTGCGAATGCTTTGGAAAAGCGTCAATAGATGTGTCACTTCTTAGGATAGCAAATGGAAGGTGAGTGCCAGGAGGATTACAAGCAAATTGGGGCCACTGGGGAACAAGGAAGCAGCATGAGCATGCTCAAGGGAACCTTAAGATCTGCAGAAGTACTAAATAAACAAAGGACAAAGCCACCCAAAACCGCCCAGTGAGGACTGAGCATGGTCCGCAGCCATAAAATGTAAAGGAAGGAGTGGAAATTAATAGAAGCACAAAGTTACTGTTATAGACACAGTGGTAGACCAGGCTAGTTTTTTTTTTTTTGTTGGGAGCCACCCAGAGTGGGTGGCATATACAGTGGTACCTTGGTGGTCGAATGGCTTGGCTCCCAAACAAATCGGCTCCCAAATGCTGCAAACCCGGAAGTGAGTGTTCCGGTTTGCGAATGTTTTTCGGAAGCCAAACATCTGGCACGGCTTCCATGGCTTCCAATTGAGTTCACGAAGCTCCTGCAGCCAATCAGAAGCTGTGCCTTGGTTTTCGAACCATTTCAGGAGTCGAACGGACTCCCGGACTGGATTAAGTTCGAAAACCAAGGTACCACTGTAAATAACTAAGTAGTAGTAGTAGTAGTAGTAGTAGTAGTGGAGGTGGGTGGCGCTGTGAGTTAAACCACAGAGCCTAGGACTTGCCAATCAGAAGGTCAGTGGTTCGAATCCCCGTGACAGGGTGAGCTCCCGTTGCTCGGTCCCTGCTCCTGCCAACCTAGCAGTTCGAAAGCACGTCAAAGTGCAAGTAGATAAATAGGTACCGCTCTGGCGGGAAGGTAAACGGCATTTCCGTGCGTTGCTCTGGTTCACCAGAAACGGCTTAGTCATGCTGACCACATGACCCAGAAGCTGTACGTCGGCTCCCTCAGCCAATAAAGTGAGATGAGCGCCGCAACCACAGAGTCGGCCACAACCAGACCTAATGGTCAGGGGTCCCTTTACCTTTACCTTTAGTAGTAGTAGTAGTAGTAGTAGTCGTCATAGTAGTAGTAGTAATTGCTGTTGTTCCCTGGTCAGGCTCTCTCCCAGCCCCCCACCTTGTACAAAATCAGTCATAGTGACTTCTTTATGAAGTTATGAAGTAGGGGTTCCAATACTCTCATTTTGTGTTTTCTTATGTATCACACACATGCCTAGTGTTGAACCCCAACTGCACATCAGCAACAGGTTTAGGGTGTTGCAGGCAGTTCCTCTGCACAGGTTGCTGAGCAGAGGGGCCACAAAATCGAGAAAAAACATAATTGAGAAGATCTGTTTGGGGTTGCCAAATTTTGGCCTTTGCTCAGGGCGCCATATTACCAAAGACTGCCAAAGTCCACCCTTGCATGCATGCATCTAGAAAAAAGAAGCACTCATCTCACAAACAGCCCCTGGATAAGATTCTGATTCAGAACCTATATGGGTCCAACCCTCCCCACACACCCCTCAATATTGCAAAAGTCTTTTCTTGACCTCTCATCAAGTCAAGTGTGTTCTTCTCTCTTCTGCTTTGCCGCTTTTGAATTCTGTCCATAGAGGATTGTTGGACAAAAGTCTCGCTAGATCTCTGTGCAGAGACCCCTCTCCTTTGTCTCTCTCAAACGCAGTTACGTGTCTCTTTGTCTCTCTTAAACGCAGTTACTCTCTTAATCTTTTACATGTCCGCCCCTGGAGAGGCTCTGATGGATGACATACAGATCAAGAGCTGATGTACGTATAAGGTCCCTCCAGAGCTTTCTGTGGTTCCTGGCAAAAAAATAAAACAAAACGCTATGTCTTCATCTCTCTACATTCCAACTCCTGCCCTCCTTTTAAGAGAAGCAATTCTCCCCCAACGCCAAGACTTTTCTGAGCATTCCACAAGAGGATTTTCTTTTTCTGCCCTGGCACTGTATATGCTACTGTCTGATAACGCTGTTCTTTATGACCGTTGAAGGTCCTGACCTTTCTTTTCCATTTTCTTTCATCGGCGGCAGGTACCAGCCCTATCTAGTTTGCTATAATTGATTCCTGCTCTGATCTTTGCCTTTAAATTAGCTGCTGCAGCTTGCCCGTTCCTGCACTCCAAGGAATTTGCCCATAGCTACTGCTTTTCTGGCTGGCAGGACTTTCCCAGTTGTTTACTTGTGTTCTTCAAGGATATATTTCTATTTGGGTGTCCTTTGGTGATGTCATGGGGTTGGGCCCTGATGATGTCACTAACATACCCAGCAACATTTTCCCAATGAAAATAGAAATGTCCTATTACATCATCATCATCACCACCACCACCACCACCACCACCACCACCACCATCATCATCATCATCATCATATTACTGTTATCACTACTACTACTACTACTACTACTACTCCACCCATCTGACAGGGTTGCCCCAGTCATTCTGGGTGGCTTCCAACATACATATAAACAGAATAAAACATTAAGCATTTCAAAAATCTTCCCTATACAGGACTATCTTCAGATGTCTTCTAAAGGTTGCATAGTTACTTTATCTCCTTGGCTCAGGGGTCACATAACTCCATACCCTCCAACTTTTCTCCAACGGAAACAGGGACGTCTTATCATACCCATCAACATTTCTCTGATGAAAATAGGGCTGTCCTGAGGAAAAGCAGGACATTCTGGGATCAACCCCCTGCAAAGCAAGAATCTCAGCTAAAGCATCCATGACAGATGGCCACCCAGCCTCTGCTTAAAAACCTCCAAAAAATGAGAGTCCACAACCTCCCAAGGGTGTCTGTTCCACTGTCGAACAGCTCTTACTGTCAGAAAGGTCTTCCTGATATTTAATCAGAATCTCTTTTATTGTAACTTGAAGCCACTGGTTCACGTCCTACCGTCCAGAGCAGGAGAAAACAAGCTTGCTCCATCATCCACGCGACAGCCCTTGAGATATTTGAATATGGCTGTCATATCTCCTCTCAGTCTTCTCTTTTCCAGGCTAAGTAGACTCAATTCCCCCAACTGTTACTCATAAGGCTTGGTTTCCAGACCCTTGGTCATTTGTGGTCACCGTCCTCTGCACACGTTCCAGCTTGTCGTCATCATCATCACCATCATTTTTAATTTGTATACCGCCTTTCTATCTTACAATACTCAAGGCGGTTTACAAGCTGAAGAAACAAAAAATGTACATCTTATAACAATCTAATGCAATACAAAAATGTGATAATAAAACATAACTTTAAAATAGGCAACCTCCATCAAAAAAGTAACAGTCAACAATCATTAGAATAGTATAAAATAATAATATCAACATATAAAAGTTAAACAGAAATCCACTCAACAGTTACAATAATATCTAAACTATAATCAATAAAACAACAGCAAGGTGCAGTACATAAAACAATACAATACACATTGAGAAGCAGAGGGTGGGGCAAGGCAGGTGGAAGGAGGCCTTGCCTGATGGAGTCTCTCCCCTCACAGTTCTTCCTCCAGAAACAGCTCCCTTATGAGGACTCCTAGGGCTGGAGGGTGTCAACATCCTTCTTAAATTGTGCTGCCCAGAACTGGGCGCAGTACCCCAGGTGTGATGACATATGACGTCAAGGGTATGACAAGTAAACCTTCAGGGTCTCAGACAGACAAGCTTCTTTTCCATGCCTTATTATGCTGAGATTTTTATCGGGAAGCACACAAGGGACTCTAGTTTCTCCGTTGGAGCCCATTTGCAAATAATCCAGCAGGAGGCTGAAATGGGATCTTTTTTCATGTTTATATTAAGTCTCTAATCGGGCTTAAGCCACTTATTAGTAATGTAAAAAGCCCCCCACTCCTCAAACATACGAAATTGTCTTTTGCACAGGGGAACCAAAGACGCAAAATCCCTCCCATAGGAATCTTGACTTGCCCAAGCATCTGCTGTTGATACATTCCATTAGCAGGGCCTGGCCCTACCATTAGTCATGCTGAACAGCTGACTCTAGGTGCCCCGAAAGCTCAGCGACTTGTGTATCACATTTCATTCCGACATCCCAAGGTTCAGCGGATTTATCACAGCACAAAGTCGCAGACAGGATGCCAAACAGAGCACCACACAGAAACATAAGGCGTTGCCTTCTCCTGAGTCAGGCTGTTGGCCCATTTAGCTCAATATTGCCTAAAATGACTGATAGCAGCTCGCCGGGGCTTCATGCAGAGAGTCTCTCCTGACCCTTCCTGGAGAAATTTTGGGATTGAACCCGTGACCTTCTGTCACTGAGCTACGGCCCAGCCCCCAAAGCAAGGCCAGTTAAAGAATGCAACCCTCATCCATGTGGGGATGTGCAGAGCCCAGACAGAGAAGAGGGGAATGGGTGTGCAAAGCTGAATGAGATATAGCAATGGAAGGAGAAGAGACAAAAGTCTTCCACAAGGGACAACAGGTGGCAGGGACTTTCTTGGTACTCTTTTGGGTGTCAGCCAAAGACATTTTTGTTTAGGTAAGCCTGTCCAGACATGTAGAATACTCACGTGTTTTAATTTTTTGCTCACTGTGGATTTTAATGATTTTTGAATGTTTCAATGTACAGTGGTACCTCGGGTTAAGTACTTAATTCATTCCGGAGGTCCGTTCTTAACCTGAAACTGTTCTTAAACTGAAGCACCACTTTAGCTAATGGGGCCTCCTGCTGCTGCCACGCCGCCGGAGCACAAATTCTGTTCTCATTCTGAAGCAAAGTTCTTAACCTGAGGTAATATTTCTGGGTTAGCAGAGTATGTAACCTGAAGCGTATGTAACCTGAAGCGTATGTAACCCAAGGTACCACTGTATGTTTTAAAACATCTTTTTTTTAAAAAATAAAAAACCTGCTTAGATTTCACTGCAGTCAAGCAGTATATGAATGTTGTGGGGGAAAACAAAAGTTCAGGGGCCTGCTCTGGCCCCCTCTGTGGTGATATCATCCCTTTAAGACTGGTTTATGGGAATGGGTTACAACCTCAGAAATAATGAGCTTACATACAGCTGTCTCCCGTTAAGGCTTCAAGGCCGGTGTCCCAAGGTATTTGGGTGGAAGAGACAAACACCCATGGTTTAAGTTTCCATAAAACCTGGATTGGTGGGGGTTCTTGGCAGCCAGCCAAGCCGAGGTCAGCATCTATTTGGGCTTTTGACAGCCTCTTGTCCCATTGCTCAGCCTACTGAGATTTAAGTGTGAGTGTTTATGTTAATTAGCTGGAGAAGTTAGTGTTTTGTTGTTTTCTTGCCTCCTGGACTATTTCAATCTGTGTCATTATTTGGAGCTTTTCTCTCCTAGAGAGTTTTTTTTTTTTTTTAGTGAAGTCTGTGTGTGATTTTATGAAATTTGGTTGGTCTCAGTTCCTGAACCCTTTAATTTTGACCTCGCTTTTCGGAGAGCAAGGGTCATCCACCACACCCTCCAGCAGATCTTTCTGCACCAATGTTTGCAGGGGGGAGAGCTGCCAGCCTGTGTGTGAATGCGAGAGTGTGAGGTGGCCGCCTTATCACTGCTGACATGCGGCCCTCCAGAGTGTTGACCAAGGGTGAATGTGGCCCTGGAGGCAAAAATAGTGAGCTGTCTCTGCTTTAGAACTATAGAAATCCAGATTTCCAGCGTTGGCTCCGAAAGTCTGAACAGCACAAGAATCTCATTTCCTGTCAGAACTGTGATGGATTTCTTCCACACGAAATGCTCTATTCCACTCTTTTGTTTGGGGGTTGGGGATCACCTCATGAAATATTGGAAATGCAGCATGTCTCTTCAATTAGATGTATATGTTAACATTTTATAACACTTTGATCTGTGCTAGTATTGAGCCAGTGCTTCTGATTGCGGATTATCCATGTGTGCTTGAGGCGAGTGACCTCACCTCACAAACTTCGGCAAAAGCGCAGATCGGAACAGACACCCATCTTTGTGTTTCAAAGAAAAAGGAGGCTGTTGTGGGCTGAGGACATTTCTGCCCTGGCATCTCCTTGATTTGGGATTTATTCATTTACATCTTTCCCTTCGAGGCAGTTTCACGTCTTCACCTTCCTCCCAGCCAGAATCAATTCTGAGTTTAGTAGTTCAGAGAAACATGATTACAAAATGAGAGACATAAATATAGACTTTGGTGTAAAGCTAATGTGCCTCCAAAATGTTTGCCTGAAGTAGTTGAGCAAGGAAGCTTTTTGAAGCCACAAGGTTTCTAGCTTACATATATTCACAGAATCGGAGAGTTGGAAGGGATCCCAAAGGTCATCTAGCCCAACCCCCTTCAATGCAGGAATCTCAACTAAAACACCATGACAGTTGGTGGGAAAACTCTGTTTCATATTTATTAAATAGATAAATAACTGATGTGTTTGTGTGAGGGGAATTATTGATTTGTTTTTGTTTTGTTATGTATTTTGCTTTTTAGTTCTATATTTTTATGTTGTGAACAGCCCTGTGATCTTAGGATGAAGGGCGGCCTACAAATTCGATAAATAGTAAATAAATATCCAAAACGAAGTTACTCAATTCTCTGGTTAACGGCATTACCAGACACTGAAATGGCTATTATTAGTCTCTCACAGATTCATGATTTACGTTTCCTGCTTTGTTGCAACTGGTAAAATATCGAATACAGTGGTACCTCGGGTTAAGAACTTAATTCGCTCCAGAAGTCCGTTCTTAACCCAAAACTGTTCTTAACCTGAGGTACCACTTTAGCTAATGGGGCCTACTGCGCCACCGCTGCGTGATTTCTGTTCTCATCCTGAAGCAAAGTTCTTAACCCGAGGTACTATTTTTGGGTTAGTGGAGTCTGTAACCTGAAGCGTCTGTAACCCAAGATACCACTGTACAGCTCAAGTCCTTGATAAGGCTTGTTTTTGAACCTTGGATCCGTTGAATATCTTACAGAACTGAAATGTTCATGTTACATTTCACAACCTGCAGACTAAATTAAGTGGCAGTGGAATAATTTAAAGAGATTGAGATGCGCCCTTTATAGCAAGAGTATGCTCAAGAAAATTATCCAGAGGCTTACCAGCCGCTGTCTCTTGATTAAAGTAAATTGGAGATTACCCTCAGTAATTTAGTGAGCACTTGAATGATATAGCCAATTAGAAAATCTAGGTTTTGGCTCCTTGTTTCTTTTTTTAACATCTGGATGCATATGTAGTAGATTTTGAGACATCTGTGTGTGGAGGATAGAAGTGAGACCTGCAGCAAACAAGGTCATAGTGTCAAGCCCTCCTGTTCAGGTTAGGGATAACTGAATCCACCTACGTCTCATCTGTCTCACAGGTGTCCGTCCATTTCATCCTGCATTTGCTAAACTCACTGTATTCTGAATTATGCGTTTTGCTCCTTGTTTTTTTGAGCCAAAAACTGTATCCCCAAAATCTGAAGGAGCGTGAAATTGATAGGATCAGTACATTCTGATCAGCATGTTAGTTTGGGAGGCGCAGAACAGGTCTGTTCGCTTTAGTGTTCACCAAAATCGAATCCCTCAAGTTTGGACCTGTGTTCTCTTCTTTTACTGACTTTACTGAGGTAGGGAAGATGTTTCTTGTTTATTCTTTATCCTGCCCAGCCGAGCCCCGCCTGAACCCCATAGCACAGCTTCACACACTTTGAAAACAATAACCAACAAAGCGCTTCAGAAATGTTTACAGTACATTGCATTACGTAATGGAGTTATTAATGCGCTTGTCACCAGCTTAGAGGACCAGAGAGCATTTCAGCGGCCTGCAGCTATAGCATCTTTGGTCTGCCAAACCTTTCTGTCCTTATCAAGGTAAGTGCAGCTGGAATGGAGACGCTTCCAAGGAGCACCTGGTCGCTGGAGGAAGTCAAGTCTGTGGCACGCTCCCCGCCGAGGCATCACTGAGCCAGCACCCTGGTGGATATTGTCTTTTTGCTGAGCACATGGATGGCATCAAAAAGAACATTTTGTCAGATACCAATTAAAAATTGAACCTCTGCCAAATTTGCACAGTATGTTTCAGTACATTCCTTAGCTACTTCCGTAGGCTCAAATGAAAGGCGCATTGAAGAGGGGAGAAATTATTTTAAACAAGAACAACCTTCAAGCAGGGTGTGAAGAAAGTTATGAATAAAATGTAAAAGGATTATTGCTGTTCCCAAATGGCAACAGAAGCAAGCACACAAGCGAGGCTTTTCAACAAAACGTTGCAGAGCCAAGGGCTTCTGTTCAGTAAGTCGCTATTCCATGACTGAGCCCTCATTCAACTGTTTTTGAGGAGACCATAGCTGTCAAATGTCCCTTATTTGAAGGGACAGTCCCTTATTCCAGCGCCATGTCCCGCTGCTGTCCCTTATCGATGGATGCCCCTTAAATGTCCCTTAAATGATGTCCCTTAAATTTCAAAGGAAGCAGCTCCTCTCCCTCCCTCCCTGCCGGCCAGGGAGGAGGGAGGCTCCAACTGTGTTGCTTGGCTGTGTTGCTCACCCAATAAGAAGTCTAAGAACGACTGGGGGGTGGAGCTTGCATGCCTTGTGTGTGGCTAGTTAATGCAAGCTGAGGAGGTTTTTGAATGCTGGACGCCATTTTGTTGCACGTGCTGCTGCAAACTTTGCAGTGCAAAGCCAGGCCAGGGAGCCATCTTAAGTTGAGGCTGCATAGGCCTTGTGGTTCATGTGATTAAGATTCTATTCAGTTGAACCTCTGGTTACAAAGTTGGTTGGACAGTGTTCTCGAAGCTACCAGCATGAGTTTGACCAGACTGCAGGAGGACAGGAAGACTGGAGTGCCTGGAACAGGTGAGGCTGCAGGTCCCTTATTTTGGTTGCTGGTCCCTTATTTTCAAGGCTGCTGGTCCCTTATTTTCAAATCTGTAAGTTGACAGCTATGGAGGAGACCCTTTTTGCTTTTTTTTAATTTAAAAAATAGGCATTGCATATTGCGTAACCAACTGCCGACATACATATTATTTAGAAATTTAAAAATTCAATAAAATATTACAGAACATCGCTTCTCTGAACGCAACAGATAACGATAACACATCCAATAGATAATTCCATTAGGCCAATGTAAACAGAGGATATGGCTATGCATCACCACCAATAATACTTTTAGGGTTTCCCCATCCTGTTTTTGGAGGGGGGATGTCGGCTGTTTTTCCCTATCCCATCTACACTGAATTATTTAATTTCTTCATTGGTGTTTATGGGCAGTGACGTCTTCCATTGCTGGGGACATTTAAAATGGCTGATCAGTATGAATGAGGGTGTGACCTTTCAAGACAATTGTGTGGTTCACACAACACAATAAGCTTACCATGTCAATTGTGAGGATTCCCAGAGAGGACTGAACATTGCTCCATTGCAGGTTTTTTTTTTACACTCCTGTGCTGCGCTAGTGTGTCATCCGAACCAGGGTTTGTGGCTAAGTTTCTTTCCTCGTCAACAGGTCCCCCACCCATGGTGAATGTCAAAGGGGCAAACTCTGCAATAATCTCCAGGAAGACTAAACTTTTGTTTTCATAGCACTGTAGTTTCATACACAGTGGTACCTCGGGTTACAGATGCTTCAGGTTACAGACGCTTCAGGTTACAGACTCCGCTAACCTGGAAGTAGTACCTCGGATTAAGAACTTTGCTTCAGGATGAGAACAGAAATCATGCAGCAACAACACAGCGGCAGTGGGAGGCCCCATTAGCTAAAGTGGTACCTCAGGTTAAGAACAGTTTCAGGTTAAGAACGGACCTCCAGAACGAATTAAGTTCTTAACCCGAGGTACCACTGTACCCCCTTTTTTGGGAGCTGCCAGCACATTACCCTCTCTAAATCAAACCTGTTTGCCATCTGCGACATATGTCACCACATTTGACTATCTGTGAGGCAGAGTCACTGTTCCTAGGTGAAAAAGGCATCTTCGAAACAAAATGTGGCACAGAAACTGCTGCGGATCACAGCTGCAGGGAGAAAAAAAGAGCTTATTTTGGAACAGTGCCAGCCCAACAAACAACTGCACAAAATGGGGACACAGTCACTGCCTGGCCCTGTTATGCTGCAATGGCCAATGGAACAGCTTTCCAGCATAGTGTAGGAAAATGGGGTGTGCTGCCTGGTTGCCATGGGAACACAGAGGTGGGTTTCCTTTCCAAGCTCAAGGTGGGGTGTGTATGTTTCAATGCCTCTATACATTTTTTTCTCAGGGGTGATACATTTCACAATAAGTGACCCCCTTTGTTTTGTGACAGCTCTAATTTTAAATGCACCCCCCCCATTTTGGTCATGCTGCCCTTTCCTTCGAAAAAATAAAGGACGCCCCTGTCATTCAGGAACCCTATTTACTGTGGAAATGCCTCTAGAAGTCTTCCATTGCTTTCATTTCCATTGCTTTTCGTGAATTGCTGTCATTAGGACTGACAGGAATGAGATGGAGCCAATACATTTCCTTCACCTTATCAGGGGGCGGGGGGGGGCAGTAACTTAAAGGTGGCAAAGGAAGTAGAAAGTGGGTGCTATTCAGAAAACATGTTTTCTGCCGTGAGAAACCCACTCCCTTGAACAGCATAATGTGAGTGTGTTGTGCATGCATGAACCCATGCATATACGTTCTTCTACTAGCGTCTACATCCCAGTCCCAAAGAAGGGCAGTGCCAAAGAATGCTCCAACTACCGCACAATTGTGCTCATTTCACATGCTAGCAAGGTTATGCTTAAAATTCTACAAGGCAGGCTTAAGCAGTATGTGGACCGAGAACTCCCAGAAGTGCAAGCTGGATTTTGAAGGGGCAGAGGAACCAGAAACCAAATTGCAAACATGCGCTGGATTATGGAGAAAGCTAGAGAGTTCCAGAAAAACATCTACTTCTGTTTCATTGACTACGCAAAAGCATTTGACTGTGTCGACCACAGCAAACTATGGCAAGTTCTTAAAGAAATGGGAGTGCCTGATCACCTCATCTGTCTTCTGAGAAATCTCTATGTGGGACAAGAAGCTACAGTTAGAACTGGATATGGAACAACTGGTTGGTTCAAAATTGGGAAAGGAGTACGACAAGGCTGTATATTGTCTCCCTGCTTATTTAACTTATATGCAGAATTCATCATGTGAAAGGCTGGGCTGGATGAATCCCAAGCTGGAATTAAGATTGCCAGAAAAAATATCAACAACCTCAGATATGCAGATGACACAACCTTGATGGCAGAAAGTGAGGAGGAATTAAAGAACCTTTTAATGAGGGTGAAAGAGGAGAGCGCAAAATATGGTCTGAAGCTCAACATCAAAAAAATGAAGATCATGGCCACTGGGCCCATCACCTCCTGGCAAATAGAAGGGGAAGAAATGGAGGCAGTGAGAGATTTTACTTTCTTGGGTTTCATGATCACTGCAGATGGTGACAGCAGTCATGAAATTAAAAGACGCCTGCTTCTTGGGAGAAAAGCAATGACAAACCTAGACAGCATCTTAAAAAGCAGAGACATCATCTTGCCAACAAAGGTCCGTATAGTTAAAGCTCTGGTTTTCCCAGTAGTGATGTATGGAAGTGAGAGCTGGACCATAAAGAAGGCTGATCGCCGAAGAATTGATGCTTTTGAATTATGGTGCTGGAGGAGACTCTTGAGAGTCCCATGGACTGCAAGAAGATCAAACCTATCCATCCTGAAGGAAATCAGCCCTGAGTGCTCACTGGAAGGACAGATCATGAAGCTGAGGCTCCAATACTTTGGCCACCTCATGAGAAGAGAAGACTTCCTGGAAAAGACCCTGATGTTGGGAAAGATTGAGGGCACAAGGAGAAGGGGACGACAGAGGACGAGATGGTTGGACAGTGTTACCAACATGAGTTTGACCAAACTGTGGGAGGCAGTGGAAGACAGGAGTGCCTGACGTGCTCTGGTCCATGGGGTCACGAAGAGTCGGACATGACTAAACGACTAAACAGCACTAGTGTCAAATTTAGGGCTGTGTCAAATGTTTTGCACCTGAGTATTTTCATGGTGGGGAAAAACAGGCTTTTGAGGGGTACAAAGAGCCCCCTTGGGAGCCTTTCTGCCTTTCATAGCCTTGACACAATGCTGCTTTGCTGCCATTTCAGAGCTTGCCTCCCTCATTGTGTGATCCCAGCCAATCAGGGCTCACCTGGTGAATATGAAGATGCCACAGTGCATTGTAGCCAATCAGGTATGGGCTTGTGACAGTGGCATTGTGGGTAAATGGAGCCCTGCTGCTGAGACAACTGGTCTGAGACCTCCCTTTCTGCTGCCTTGTATGGTGGATCAGAGCAGTACAAGTAAGAAGCACCAGCTCCTTGGAATGGGGGCACTGAGCCCCCCACAAATCACCCCACAGGAGCTGTTTCTAGGGGAGCAAAAATGTTGGTGGAAACCTGCCTTCCATTTCAACTCTGTTCTTTTGCAAACCCAAAGATCAATGCAGGGATTTGATTTAAAAGCCTCATAATTTTCTAACTATTTTCAGGGACCATGGTTGTAATTTAGATCTTAAAATAATTTGACAGCATCTAATGTGTTTTAATAGAAGTCAGGGATATATTGAACATCTCCCATTATATTACATTTCCATGCCAAGGAAATTAATTATCCTGCAATTCTTTTTCTTTCCTATTTTTTTCTAAAAAGTTTTTTTCTCAGCTACTTCAGAAATTGACTTTCAGGAAAAGCAGTTCTGTAAATAACTCATAGTTTATTCAGTGTTATTGGTTTGGCAGAATGTGATAATCTGATACCGTCCTTTAATTTTTTTTTTTTAAAAAACTCCTTCATTTAATTGCAGTGATTTATAAAGCAATATTTATTTTATCCCTGGCATTGGGTGCTGATATTTTAAAATGGTTAATCTTTATAAAAATCTAAGAAGCCCATAAATTATAGGGGTATTTAACATTTACACCAAATCAATGTAACAGCGACAGAGATTGCCTGTACAGTGGTATCTTGATTTACGAACTTAATCCGTTCCGGAAGTCCATTCTTAAACCAAAGCTTTCTTAAACCAAGGCGTTCTTTCCCACAGCAGCGGGGGACTCAATTTACAAATGGAACACACTCAACAAGTCTGCTTCCAAGGCAAAGTTCACAAACCAAAACACCTACTTCTGGGTTTGCAGTGATCTTGATCCATGTGGTTCATAAACTAAGGTGTTCTTAAACCAAGGTACCACTGTACTATTTTCCCCAAGGACCTCATCTGCAGCAGCCCTGAGCTGGTTCTAGACATTTCAAAGAAGCGTTTCAGTTAAGCACGTTGCAAACTTTGCATGAGAAATCGGGTTGGCAAAAACGGAACTCCACAGCACCACCTGGTGTCACAGTGTTAGAATGCATAAACAACGCACATAAAGTGCTTTTTCTTTGCCAATGTAGCTGAGTCCATGTTTCTTTGTACACCACTGGGGGGTGCACTGGGCCAGTGATGGATTGTGGGGTCTCAAATTTCAGCGGCGCTCAGTATCAGAGCTTCTTCTTTGGTGATCAATGGTAGCCGAGTAAGATTGTCTTCCATAAACACAGTTTTAACAATGAGTCTGTAAGTGACTGTGGAGGCCAATTCTGGATCCACATGTCCTTCCACAGTGGGGACATTGGTTTCCGGGTGGGAGTTGATCACGGTGTGGATTTGCCAAGTGTGCCTTCCTCTTAGCACATTTTTCCTTTGCATCCTGAGTTCAAGTGTCTTCAAAGTGTTGCTCAGTCATGGATACAGCTGCCGAGCTGCTCAACTACCTCGTTCCTTGAGTCAGAACGATTGAATCTGTATCCGCCGCCCATGTGCCGGTTCATGACTAGGGGCTTCCAGATTTCACAATCCTGCCCCTGTTACCATTTGCCAATCACCATGGGACTTTTGGAGTTTGGGTTGGATTTTTGGAAGACGCCTGTGCATGAATTTGTTTTATGTGTGTAGATCAGTGCACGCTGACCATCACTCAGTCTTCGCAGTAGGGCTCTGTTCTGATGGCATGAAGTAGTCACAACAAACTGGTAGATTCCTATCTGCTGCAGCCTTCATTTGCCTTTGAGGACTTCTTGGATCATTCTTTGTCATTTCCCTTTGACCTTACCACCTTGGGTGACCCTGCTGGGAATACGAGATTCCCAACGGCTTCACTCACAAGGGTCATAGGAACATGCAAGCCGAACATGCAAGCCCACTCATCACAACAAGGTGATGATCCAGCAAGTGGGATCAGGAGACAGCTGGGCATTGAGGGAGGGGGGGTGAGAGATAAGAGAGCCTTTATAACATCACATGGGAATGTGATAATCATACATTTCTTTAATCAATATGTTCTACTGTACTAAAGACAGGACTTCAGCTATGGTGTTTTCCTGAAATTCGTCCTTAGAGCCATAATTTTAGAAGTCCATTCAAATGCTCATTCCCCTATTTTGCAGTATTAATGGTGCTAATTATTACTTTGTTTAGTCAATGGCAAAAATCCTGGCTTCTGCAGTGAGCCTTGGCTACAACCCAAGCGACTCAATCAGTATTAATTTGCCCTCTCTGCAATAGATACAATAGTCAATAATTTTAGTATAACAACAGCTAAAATGCTCAGAATTGAGAATATTCCTCACCCAAATTAAATTAATTAGGGAGAGCTCTACTGCAGAGGATTTGTCCAAGCACACAAAATCAATGAGATGTATTGCTTAGGACGAAGAGTTTCCTTGATACACACCAAAGAAAACTGATATTGGGTGGTCAGTTATGTACTTGGTGTTGAATTGCTATTGGCACAATGGCATACTCCAAAGGATTGCTGCTGCAAACCATGAACTCCCACTACCACAGAACCTGTCATCAAATTGTTTTACCTCAGCTCACCCTGTCGAGAGGCCCTGAAATTCACCTCTTCCACCATCCCACTCTGAGCTGCATTTTGTCGGCATCCGGGGGTCAAACAGCCAGCTGGCTAGCCCCCAGCTGGATCATCTCCTTCCAGCCGTCACGCTGTGAAGACCCTCCTACCTCTGGTGCAACATAAATCAGTGGCCCAAGTCTGCTGCCATGGGACACTTTACTTAGCAGAGCAAAACTGCGCAATGAAAGAGGCTTGAGGCATGTGAAGACATACTAAACAAACTACGGATTTATTAAACATAAATCAGGACAAAGAAACATGTCGTCTCTCCTTGCCGAGTCTTCCAAAAGAGGGAGTGAAAAGCAAAAGCTATAGCAACACAACAGAAGTTCCGCTTGCACCAGCAAACAGACATATGACACGCAACAGTTCCATGTCTGAACCAACTTAACATGTGACTGAAGTACTCAATGTAGGGAGACAGGAAATTAGATGTGTGAAAAGACTTTAATACTGGAAAGAGTAAAAAACAAAGTAATTTCCAACACTACTTAAAAATGTAAGAACGAAGGCCTTTCTAGTCCAGCGTCCTGTTTTCCACAGTGGCCAATCAGATGACTTTGGAAGGCCCACAAGCAGGATGTTGTCCTCTCAGTGTTGTTCCCCATTGTCTGGTATTCATTGGCATGCTGCCTGTGATCCTGAAGGGAGCATATAGACACTGCAACTGGTAGCCATTGATGTCTCTTTCCTCCATTTTGTCTATTCCTCTTTTAAAGCTAAGTTGGTGGTCCCCACCATGCCTTGTGGAACTGAATTCCATTGCTTTAACTATGTGCTGGGTGAAGAAGTCCTTCGTTTCTTCAAGGTGCCCTTCCACAGCGACGTTTACCTTGGGGTATCTGGTCTGGGTTCAGCTACGTCAGGTATGGGACAGTGAACTCAAGTACGTTGGAAAGAGGAGAGTAATCAGGTCCTTAAATGACTCTTGCGGAAGAGGGCGAGGAAGGGTAATGAAACAAAATTAGGAAGCTTATTAGCTCTCCAGCTTCAGGGAAATACTCCAATCCAGATGGACTCCTGACAGAGCCCTATCAAATTTTCATAGATGCAATTAGTTTACTCCATTTAAAGACATTCAATTAGAGGTTTCCAATTAAGTTGCAACCCCTATCATTAAAACATTATTAACCCTCCCCGGCTATACAAGTAACATGAAAGACGTACTCGGTAGAGACGGGCAAATTGGTTTGTTTAAAATGAACGTCTCTCACCTGAAGCAGATGTACCATTTATTCAGGAATGTCCTCTCACTGTACTGAAGGGGCTCTGAGAAGGTTGTCACCCCTAATTAAGTACTTATTTGTTTATTTGCCATGGGCCCATTGGACAAGTCCTATGGTGCCTAGTACTAATACAAACCAAAAGCCAATGTGGTACTGGGATAGTACACTGAAAAGGCAAGAATTCAAATCCATGTTCGGATCAGGCATCATGAGTAAGAGCTAGTCACAGTATCCCATCTGTAAAATGGGAATAACAAGCCACTTTCTTCAGGACTGTTGCAGGACTATGGGCAAAACAAAGGAACAGGCATCTGTCAGAGACTTAGGAATCTAAATAAAGAAGAGTAATGGCACCTTATTTCAGAATTATTTTAGTGAGAAAATTCATAGACCGCTCACTCAAAAAAACAATGGCAACCTCTAAGTGGTGTGCAGTTTCAGTTATATATAAAACATGACTAAAATTCACAGACTCATTAAAAACACATATGCATAAAACCATCATGAAAAACAATGAAAGAACCAATCAAACATTTAAAGAAAGCCCAGATAGGCTTTCTGAAGCAGAAAGGGTTTCAGCAGGCAGCTAAAGCAGTATAGTGCTGCCACACTGAAGGAATGACTCATTGCACGTGGTAGAGAAGAACCACAATGCGGCCCAGACTGAAGAGCTTTCTTTTTAATTATTATTAATTTTTTATTGAGTTTTGCTTTACATACATTTACAAAAAGATTCCATCCAAAGTTCAAGCTAAAAATAAAAATAAACGAATACATAAAGATACATAATAACTAAACATCTTTCCCTCCACCAGTTACCCATGATTAGTATTCTGCATTATCAAATCTAAGCACTCTAGTCTTTTGAGTTGACTTCTGTCCACCACCTCAATTTGAGTCGTACTTTTCTTTCCTTAACTGCATTCTTTAAACGTTTTTTCATTTCTTGGTATTAACTTATTTAATTATAGTAACTGTTTTGTCTTTTGCAAAAATTAATCACAGCATAATAAAGGTTTTATTTGAGAACAATGTTTTTCTAGCTAATTTTTATAACACTCCCATTCCTTACTGAACTTTTGGCTTGTTCAGTTCCTAATTATTTCTGTCATTTTAGCCAGCTCACTGTATTCAAATAATTTGTCTGCCACTCTTCCTTTGTTGAAATCTCTTTCCCCTTCCATTTTCTAGCAATAAGCATTCTTGCTGCTAAGGTGGCATATAAAAATATCCTTCTTTTATCGCTTGGAATATCTGATGATAGTAAACCCAAGAGAAATGCTTCGGGCTTTTTGACAAAAGTTTGTTTAAATGTTTTTTTCAGTTCTTCATAAATACTATCCCAAAAGTTTCTAATTTTCTTACATCCCCACCACATATGTAACATTGTTCCATCTACCCGCTTACACCTCCAACATTTATTTGAGTTTGTTTTGTACAACTTTGCTAGTTCACTAGGTGTTCAATACCACCTGTAAAAGAGGTGACTGAAGAGCTTTCACAATGCTGCCTTCGGCTGTGGTCCCAGTGTGGTTTAGAATGGACAGAATGTGGATTGATCTGAGGAGATCTGTGGTCCTATTCCTGCTCAGCCATGAAGCTCAGCCTAACCAAACCTCACAGGCGTGCTATGGGGATGAAATAATATATATATATAACTTCATTTAGTTAAGGCATTTATATACCGCTTTTCAAGCAGATCTCGCAAAGCAGTTGACAAAAGACCATTATAAGAATGAGCATCAATCTGATTTTTAAAAACAAAATCACCATATACGCTGAGGTCTCAACCATGTCTACTGAGAAGTAAGTCCACCTGAATTGAGTGGTGCCTATTCCCAGATAACTAGAGTTAGGATTGCAGCTATAGTTCCTTAAAGAGTTTAAGAGGAAGAATCTGCTGGATCACGCCAGTGGCTTATCTAGTCAAGCATCCTGTTTTCAGAGCAGCCAACCAGATGCCTAAGGGAAGCCTGCAGGCAGGACCTGAGTGTCAGGAGCTTGTCCTACACTCGAGTAGGACCTTGGCAGAGACACATGCCCGACTGGCATGTTCTCTCCCTCCTGGTCAATCGTTTGGGAGCTTCATTAGCTTTCTTCAGCCCGAACATCACAGCGACTGATGCCAACAGACACCAGCACACTTAGGGACCCACAGAGTCTTCGCAGTTCATGTAACAGACCTCAGCAACTCAGCATTTTGGCTAATCTACTTTATTTACATATAAACACACACGGAGCACTGCAACATGGCTCCCTCTCTCTCTAGCATCAGACAGCAAAGAGAAAAAGAACAAAGGACAATAGTCCCACTTCATGGAACACAGTGACACAAACATCCTGTCTCCGTCACTTCCCACTCTGTGGAGTCAAAACATATACCATCATGTGATAGACAAAAATCCCATGACTGCAATCATGGAGGAGGAATTCTAACACTGAGTGAAACAGTACCCTGTCCCTCCAGAAGTTTCCAGCAATTGATCTTTTTAGAGACAGTATTGGAAGCAGAACATACCCATTGTGGCTAGTAATCTCCTAGGTGGAAGGATGGGATGCTAATATGATGGGGAAAATAATTATTGATGTTTAAGGTATTGAAAGTTCTGTGTGTGTTTGTCTGAAAGCAAACTGCTTTCAATTATTATTTCTTTGCTTACAAAAGGTCCCCCCCCCATAATGTTGATTAAAAATCAAGAGTGTATCAGTTACATATAAAATGCTAATATGAATCATTCAGGCTATATTAGCTTATAAACTTTACTTTTCTGGCACTGCTTATGCATTCACTTTTTAATAATTTAAAAAAACGGGAATAGGATATGCAGAATTATCTCTTGTAGGTTTACAGCTTATTGAGAGATTATAAAGCTGCTATAAATCTTTGGAGCCAGGATGCTTGAAGGAACTACTTTTGAACCAGCACTTATAGGCAGAGGAGGCTATAAATTGAAATGAGCTAATAAAACATAATACAGTGTAAAATGTCACACACTGCCAAATCCTTCTCATAATCTAGCAGTTGTCGCTTCCAGACTGTCAGTGTTTTACAGGGATTCAAGAGCACACTAGGAATTTAGGTTTGCACAACTAGAGTGGATGAAAATGCTCTGCTGCCTTGCCATAACAAACCCATTTTAAAAAGCCAAGCCAAGCCATACATTTTGCAGTTAGGAATGTGACAGGGAAAGTAGGGCTGTAAAATGAGATGAAAAAAACGAATAAGGGGAAGACGTGCAAACACCCTCTAAGCAAATCAAGATGAACGCTCAAGAAAGATTGTACATTGTTGAAACTCCAGGTAAGCTTTATGCAAAAGAAACAGGATGAAAGTGGAATAAATCCATCTCTCAGTATCCCTTGCTAATCAATCCATGCTTATATCCCACTATGTCCTGGTTGTTGCATTTCACTTCTTCAGTTCCGTTAGCCTCCATCCAAAGGTCTCCTGCTTCCTCCAAAGACTCAGCGATGCTATCTCATTCGAAGCCATAGTTTTACTTCCTTCAAAGCCATGGTGGCTTTTAGAACTCCACTGTTGGAGAGATGAGAGGTCACCTTGGAGCTATCTTCAGAGAGGAGCAAGCCTGGCTGCCTCGTTCTTCTCTAGATCTGCTTGTTAGGTTAGAACTAGAAACTTTTATATCCAATTTATATAAACCAAGTCTTATATAAGCTTTATATATAAACCAACGGTTGAAGGAGCAGGGTATATTTAGCATGGAAAAGAGGAGACTGAGAGGTGATATGATAGACATCTTCAAATATCTCAAGGGTTGCTACATGGAAGAGGGGACAAGCTTCTTTTCTCCTGCTCTGGAGGGTAGGACTCGAACCAATGGCTTCAAGTTGCAAGAAATGAGATTCCAACTAAGCATCGGGGAAAACTTTCTGCTAGTAAGAGCTGTTTGACAGTGGAAAGGTCTCCCTTGGGAGGGTGTGGACTCTATCCTTGGAGGTTTTGAAGCAGAGGTTGGATGGCCATGTGTCATGGATGCTTAAGCTGAGATTCCTGCATTGTAATCCAGAATGCGAGGCTAGACTGGTAGAATCATAGAATCATAGAGTTGGAAGAGACCACAAGGGCCATCGAGTCCAACCCCCTGCCAAGCAGGAAACACCATCAGAGCACTCCTGACATATGGTTGTCAAGCCTCTGCTTAAAGACCTCCAAAGAAGGAGACTCCACCACACTCCTTGGCAGCAAATTCCACTGTCGAACAGCTCTTACTGTCAGGAAGTTCTTCCTAATGTTTAGGTGGAATCTTCTTTCTTGTAGTTTGGCTCCATTGCTCCGTGTCCGCTTCTCTGGAGCAGCAGAAAACAACCTTTCTCCCTCCTCTATGTGACATCCTTTTATATATTTGAACATGGCTATCATATCACCCCTTAACCTCCTCTTCTCCAGGCTAAACATGCCCAGCTCCCTTAGCCGTTCCTCATAAGGCATCGTTTCCAGGCCTTTGACCATTTTGGTTGCCCTCCTCTGGACACGTTCCAGTTTGTCAGTGTCCTTCTTGAACTGTGGTGCCCAGAACTGGACACAGTACTCCAGGTGAGGTCTGACCAGAGCAGAATACAGTGGCACTATTACTTCCCTTGATCTAGATGCTATACTCCTATTGATGCAGCCCAGAATTGCATTGGCTTTTTTAGCTGCCGCGTCACACTGTTGGCTCATGTCAAGTTTGTGGTCAACCAAGACTCCTAGATCCTTTTCACATGTACTGCTCTCAAGCCAGGTATCACCCATCTTGTATTTGTGCCTCTCATTTTTTTTGCCCAAGTGCAATACTTTACATTTCTCCCTGTTAAAATTCATCTTGTTTGTTTTGGCCCAGTTCTCTAATCTGTCAAGGTCGTTTTGAAGTGTGATCCTGTCCTCTGGGGTGTTAGCCACCCCTCCCAGTTTGGTGTCATCTGCAAATTTGATCAGGATGCCCTTGAGTCCATCATCCAAGTCGTTGATAAAGATGTTGAATAAGACCGGGCCCAAGACAGAACCCTGTGGCACCCCACTAGTCACTCTTCTCCAGGATGAAGAGGAACCGTTGATGAGCACCCTTTGGGTTCGGTCAGTCAGCCAGTTGCAAATCCACTGAGTGGTAGCATAGTCAAGACCGCATTTTACCAGCTTCTTTACAAGAATATCATGGGGCACCTTGTCAAATGCCTTGCTGAAATCAAGGTAGGCTACATCCACTGTGTTCCCTTCATCTACCAGGCTTGTAATTCTGTCAAAAAACAAGATCAGGTTAGTCTGACATGACTTATTTTTCAGAAATCCATGCTGACTATTGGTGATCACAGCATTCCTTTCTAGGTGCTCACAGACTGTTTGCTTAATGATCTGCTCCAGAATCTTCCCTGGTATTGATGTCAGACTGACTGGGCGGTAATTATTTGGGTCCTCTCTTTTCCCCTTTTTGAAAATAGGGACAACATTTGCCCTCCTCCAGTCTGCCGGGACTTCGCCTGTTCTCCAGGAATTCTCAAAGATGACTGCCAGTGGTTCTGAGATCACATCTGCCAGTTCTTTTAATACTCTTGGATGCAGTTCATCTGGCCCTGGAGACTTTAATACATCTAAACTAGCCAAGTATTCTTGTACTATCTCCTTAGTTATTCTGGGCTGTGTTTCCTCTGCTGAATCATTTGCTCCAAATTCTTCAGGTCGGGCATTGTTTTCTTTATCGGAGAAGACTGAGGCAAAGAAGGCATTGAGGAGTTCAGCCCTTTCTGTGTCCCCTGTTTGCATTTCACCATCTTCTCCTCTGAGTGACCCCACTGTTTCTTTGTCCTTCCTTTTGCTACGAACATACCCATAGAAGCCTTTTTTGTTGCTTTTACCCTCTCTAGCAAGCCTGAGTTCATTCTGTGCTTTAGCTTTTCTGACTTTGTGTCCACACGTGCTGGCTATTTGTTTGAATTCCTCTTTGGTGGTTTCCCCCCTTTTCCATTTTTTGTACACATCCTTTTTTAATCTTAACTCAGTTAAAAGTTCTTTAGATAGCCACCCTGGCTTCTTTAGGCACCTTCCATGTTTCCGTCTCATTGGTATTGCCTGAAGTTGTGCTTTTACTATCTCCCTCTTAACAAACTCCCAGCCATCATGAACTCCCTTTCCTTTTAGTATTACTGTCCATGGGATCTCACCCAGCACTTCCCTAAGTTTTATGAAGTGGGCTTTCTTAAAGTCGAGAAATTGAGTCCTAGTATGCTTGGCTGCTCCTTTCCGCTGTATAGTAAACTTCAGAAGAACATGATCACTCGCGCCTAATGATCCTTCCACTTCTACCCCACTAACCAGGTCATCAACATTTGTTAGGACCAGATCTAAAATGGCTGTTCCTCTTGTTGCTTCTCCCACTTTCTGGACAATGAAGTTGTCTGCAAGGCCAGTGAGGAATCTGTTTGACCTTATGCTCTTGGCTGAGTTTGACATCCAGCAAATATCCAGGTAATTGAAGTCCCCCATTACTACTATCTCCCTTCCTTTTGCATGCTTGGCCATCTGTTCCAGGAAGGCATCATCTATGTCCTCCGTTTGGCTTGGGGATCTATAGTAAACTCCCACAATGAGGTCACTGTTATTCTTCTCTCCCTTAATTTTGACCCAAATGCTCTCACTTTGGCTTTGAGGTTCTAAATCTTGGATCTCTTCACAGGTATACACATCCCTGACATATAACGCCACTCCTCCTCCTTTCTTGTCTGGTCTGTTTCTCTGAAATAGATTGTATCCCTCCATTATTACATTCCAATCGTGGGACTTATCCCACCAGGTTTCAGTGGTGCCTATTATGTCATATTTAGTTTGCTGTACCAAGAGCTCAAGCTCATCTTGTTTATTTCCCATGCTTTGCGTATTAGTGTACAGACATTGAAGTCCATTAATCATTCCCCCATGTCTCTTATTTAAGGATTTTTTCCTCCCACCACTAGGTCTGCGTGCTGTTTGCTCCATTTGGTCTATGACATTTGGATGATCATCTTCATCAATTCATAGACTCCTACCTTCAGGAGCACTGTCTCCCTCCCCCACATTAGTCAGTTTAAAGCCCTCCTGATGAGGTTTCTGAGATTTTTGGCAAAAACATTCCTCCCAACCGTTGTGAGGTGCAGCCCATCGCTTGCCAGAAGTCCATCTTCAAGAAACTGCAGTCTGTGATCTAAGAATCCAAACCGTTCCTGTTTACACCATTTGCGAAGCCAGCTGTTCACTTCCACTATTTTTCCCTCTCTCCCTGGGCCACGTCGTTCAACTGGGAGGACAGATGAGATGACAATTTGTGCATTTAATTGCTTCAATTTCCTGCCCAGAGCCTCGTAGTCTCTTTTGATCTTCTGGAGGCTATTGCTTGCACTGTCATTGGTTCCCACATGAACCAAGAGGAAGGGGTATTTGTCAGTGGGTTTTATGATTCCTTGCAGTTGTTCAGTTACATCTTGGATCTTAGCCCCGGGGAGACAGCACACTTCCCGAGACATCTTGTCAGGCCCACAGATCACTGCTTCTGTTCCCCTCAGTAGGGAATCCCCTATTACCACTACACGCCTCCTCTTAGGTTTGGTCAGGGTTCTTCCGTGAGCTGTCCGTTTCAAGGTCGCCTGCACATTCCCTGAGGACTGACTTTGCTGCTCGTCTTCATATACCTGATCGACTGTAATGAGGGAGAGATCCTCAAATGGAGTCTGCTCTTCGTCTTCCATGCTAAGGGAGAGGACCTCAAAGCGATTGTGTATTTCTAAACAATCAGAGCGAACCCTGGGCCTCCTACTTCTTGTTTCTCCATATATGTTTCTCCATATATTTGGCTCCTGTGTTGGTGAACTAGCCTCCTTCTCAGGGGAGTCCCCTGTCTTCTCCTTGGTGGAGACGGTGTGCTCTGTTGCTTCCAAGAAGAGCTCCAGCTCTCTAATTCTTTGGAGCGTAGCTACACGTTCCTCCAGTTGCTGGACTTTGTCTTCTAAGAGGGCAATCAACATGCAATTGCTGCAGGTAAAGCGGCCTGCAACCTTTGGCAAGATGGCAAACATTGCGCAGGAACCGCAGGCGACTGCAGCTGTTCCCTCCCCCTCCATCTTGAGAACGTGTCGTTGGGAGTGGCTACAGCGGTCCTCCATCATAAAAAGTGTGAAGACAGGACAAATAACTCCCCCCCCAAAAAAACCTAGGTCTCCCCCAACAAACGTTTGAGACTAGCTCCCCTAAATCTAAAAGATGGATCAAACTGCCCTGCAAGCTCTGATAAGCTCCTCCCACAGCTAATCACCTGCCTCAACAGAAACCCTGCCTCCCCGACCTTTGCACAGGGAGAGCAGCTAATCAGCCACAAAGAAACACACACACGAGAAAACCCTTTTTGCTCCTTCTTCAGCTGCTGCCCTGCAAGCTCTGATGGGAGTGGCAGCCGAGACTATATAACAGCGGTCCTGAAAGATCTTCATTGGCTCCCAGTACATTTCTGAGCACAAGTCAAAGTGTTGATGTTGACCTTTAAAGCCCTAAACAGCCTCAGCCCAGTATACCTGAAGGAGTGTCTCCACCCCCATCGTTCAGCCCAGACACTGAGGTCCAGCTCCAAGGGCCTTCTGGTGCTTCCCTCACTCACTGCGACAAGTGAGGTTACAGGGAACCAGGCAGAGGGCTTCTCAGTAGAGGCGCCTGCCCTGTGGAACGCCCTCCCACCAGATGTCAAGGCAATAAACAACTATTTTACTATTAAAAGACATCTGTGGAGTTTGGAACTGACAGGGTCAGAACTCCGAAGTGTCCTGTATCTAGGGGGAGGAGGGGGAGTAGAAGGAGGAGCTTGTCGCAGAGCAGTGACTCACAGTGTGTGACGACTTCCAGACTTCCTTTCACTTCTCGCTGAGCAGCAGAAGCTGCGAGTGTGTGCTTTTGGAAGCACGGCTGAGAATGCCTCCAAGTTCCGATGGAGGAGACTGATTTATGGCTTGTAAATAAACGCTTCTAGAGATAAGAACCGAACTGTCTCTGGACTTGATTTATCCCTCATCTCACACGGACAGGACCGCTGCGACTCTGCTCCCCTGCCAGGTCAGCTTCTGAACAGAGCTGCGCAATGGAAGCGTGACTGGACGCAGGGGTTTGATTTATCCAAAGGTTATGGAAGTATCGCGTTTCCTGATAAGTGTGAGAAGGGAGAAGGCTGCCAGCGACGTGTTGCTGTAATCCTGCCAGGCAAGGGCAGTGGGAGACGCCGGAGAGCGGAGCCAAGAGCCAGAAGGAACGGCTGCTTCGGAAGTCCGGCTTGCTGGCAAACTTGTGAGTACGCTGAAGCCCCGGGGGGAGGAAGAATGGCTGCTGCACAGGCACAGCAGGGCCATGAGAGCTTCAATATCCCCGGTGAGAGGCTGAATGGGGCCAACTGGGAGGCCTGGTCAAGAAGAGCAAGGGGGTGGTTTGTGGCCACAGGGCTCTGGAGTTCAGTCCAGAAGGAGCCGGCCCCACCCATACAAGCTACTGCTCTGCTGAGTGAGAGAGAGCAGAGAGAGCTTTGCTTCTTGAAAGCAAGCGTGGACGCTTTGCTGTTGCCCCACCTGGAGGGCGTTAAATCGGCTCAGGCCGCGTGGCAGGTGCTGAGGAGCCAGTGCGAAAGCTCAGCAGGAGCCAAGGGCCGGGAGGAAGCCGAGAGCCAAGGGAGCAAGCCCCAGGCTGAAGGGAGAGCCAGACCAGAGGGGGCTGTTCCGGGAAGCTGTTTCTCTGCTTCGACACGTCTGTGTGATGGACTGTGTGCTGGAGAGTGGCTGAGAGCTGTGGAACAGGGCAAAGGCTGCACCCCAAGAGCGAGTGGGGGGGCAGGCCAGGCAGGCCATTCCAAGAGCTCTGAGAAAGCGAAAGGCTTCGAAAGTTGTTTGTGCTTTGAGGCGACGTCCAACAGCGCTGGGAAGCATCCGCTAGAGGCCCAGGCTGCCAAGGACACTGGCCGGCGTGGAATGTCAACAAAGCAGGTTCCCAGGGCCGGTTCCCAGCAAAGACGTGGGAAAGCAGCAGGCCAGGAGAAAAACAAAGACAAGGCGTCTTATCACCTCACAGCTGCGCTTGCGTCTCTGAGAAAAGACAAGAGCCTTAGCCCGGGAAAGGCTGTGGCCATGGCAACCGATGGGAACGTGAGCAACGGCATGGCATCTGTGGAAAACAGCCAGAGACACTCTTTATCTCTCGTGATAGATTCCGGAGCGTCGCATTGTCTTGTGACCTCTAGAGGGCTGTTGAGGAACTGCAAGACAGTTAAAACTGGACGCTATGTTACTTTAGCAGATGGGTCTCAAAGACCACTGACTGAAACTGGGCTTCTTTATTGTTCCTTTTTAGATCATTGGTTGCAAGCTTTTGTGGTACCAGAGCTTGCTCACTCTCTTTTAAGTGTGCCAGCCCTTATGGCTGCTGGGTTTGATGTTTTGTTTTCTAACAATGTGTGTTCCTTCTACAGGAATGGGAAGAAGATTCACAGTGTCCAGAGAAGAGGCACGCTCTTTCTGGTCGAGATGCCCATTGAAGATGGGGCTGGTGGGAAAATGGGGCTGGTGGAAAATGGGGCTAGTGGAGAGTCCATTGACGATGCCCAAGGGCAGTGTGCAAATGTCCCACCACACCATGATTGTGTACACTTATGGCATCGCAGGTTTGGACACGCAGGGTGGTCGTATGTGAGGAAGGCCACAGACAACACCATTGGGTGCAGGTTCAAAGCATGTGACAAATACCTAGATTGTCAAGCCTGTAAGCAATCAAAGGTCACAACATGCTCATACCCCAGGTCTGAGAGGAAAACCAGTAAACCCTTTGAACTTGTGCATGCAGATTTGTCGGGACCCATGCCGACACCTTCGTTAGCTGGTTCTAAGTGGGTTTTGGTTTTGGTTGATGATTTTACAAAACATGCGTGGCTGTTTGCGCTGAAACAGAAGTCAGAGGCAGCTGCACTGATCAGGGATTGGATCACAGCGGTAGAGCTACGGTTCTCTACCAAAGTAATTTCCTTTCAGTCCGATCGTGGGGGGGAGTTTACAGGTTCTGCGCTGCAATCGTTCTTCAGGCAGAAGGGTATCAGTCATCGACTGACGGCCCCCCACTCTCCGCAACAGAATGGGGTTGCAGAGAGGAAGTTTCGCACGCTACAGGAGTCAGCGAATGCTATGCTGGCAGACTCAGGTCTGCCACAGCGCTTTTGGGCTGAGAGTTATAAAACAGCATGTTTCCTGCAGAATAGAGTGTTCAATTCCAGTGTAGGAGACACACCATATTTTCTGCTGCATCGGAAAAAGCCCAAGGTACATTTTCTGCGCACTTTTGGGTCAACAGCTTGGGTTCTGATTCCAAAGGCCATGCGCAGAAAAGGTGAGCCAAGATCCAGGAAAATGATCTTTGTAGGCTATGAGCCGGGTTCAAAGGCGTGGCGCTTCGCATACCCTGCTGGCAACCAGTCCAAGCTGCTTATTAGCGGCAGTGCTGAGTTTTGCGAGCAGAGTGGGTGGAAGCGGCTTCACGGAAATCCGGATGTTCTGGTAGAATCAGATGAGGAAGAGGAAGAGGGTGAGGCTGAACCTGTTGCTGATGAGCACAGTCCACAGCCACAGAGTCCAGAACCGGGATCTCCAAGGGAGAGGCTCCGTATCTCTCCAAAAGGGAGTCCCAGGACCCCTCCGCAGGTCTCTGTCAAGTCTGAGCCAAGGAGTGAATCATCCTCGCCAGCAGAACCAGCTGTTCGCCCTAAACGGCGCAGCAGGTCAGAGGGGGATGATGCTGACATAGAGGATAGGAGGGTTGATCCAGGTGAATCAGGCGCAGTTCCAGAATTCACGCTGAGGAGGTCAGCAAGATCAACCAAAGGGAAGCCACCTGAAAGGTATGAAGCCACAAGTGTCTGGGTTGGTGTGGCTAGGTGTGAACCTGAATCCTTTGAGGATGTTCAGAAGCTGCCTCGGGAAGAAGCCAGCAAATGGCATGAGGCGATGCAGAAGGAGATGAATTCAATGGAGTCTCTTGGAGTGTTCTCACTCACACAGCTGCCGGCTAACCAGCAAGCTGTAGGCTGCAGATGGGTTTACCGTCTTAAACCCACAGAAGCAGGAGAACCACAGTACAAAGCGAGGTTAGTGGCGCGTGGATTTACGCAGAAACGCGGAGTCCACTTCACAGAGGTCTATTCGCCGACTTCAAGGGCGGAGACTTTGAGAATGCTTTTGGCAATAGCAGCACAGAGAGGTTGGAAGGTGAACCATTTTGATGTAGATGTCGCCTACCTGAACTCAGATCTCCAGGAGGAGTTGTACATGCGTCCTCCTCCAGGGTTCGAAGTCAGTGAGCCAGGCGTTGTGTGGCGGTTGCACAAATCCATCTATGGGTTGCGCCAATCTGCCAGGAATTGGAATATGTGCCTACATGAAGCCTTAGAAAAGCTAGGTTTTAAGAGATCTCTTGCAGACAGTTGTCTTTACATTAGAGATTCAGGCTTGCAACAGCAAGTGGCACAGGTGTTTGTCGATGACATCTTGCTGATGACAAGAACAAGTGAACAGGTAGAGAAGTTTGCTAAGGAGCTTGGTAAGCGGTTCAAGCTGAAGCAACTTGGAGATGTCAAGTCCTATCTAGGCGTAGAGATCACAAGAGCAAGTGATGGAAGCTTTTTGCTTCGCCAGAAAGGTAAGATTGAACAGTTGCTTGAGAAGTTCAGGATGTCTGATTGTGCAGGTGCCAGATCACCCATGGAGACTGGGTACGTGAAGGAGTGTCAGCAAGTAGAACGCGTAGTGTTCGAAAACACTGAACTCTTTCAGTCAGCTCTGGGTAGTCTGTTGTATCTGTCACAGTGGAGCAGACCAGACATAGCGTTTGCTGTCAATCTGCTCAGTAGAGAAGCTTCAAGTCCTAGTGTGCAGGCCTGGAATGGTGTTAAGCGGGTGCTACGTTACCTGCAAGATACCAAAGACTTTTGCCTCAAGATGTCAGCTGAGGGTGATGTCAAGCTGACCGCCTGGGTGGATTCGGATTGGGCTAACCTTGAGGACCGCAAATCAGTGTCAGGCCTAGTGGTGAAGTTTGGGGACTCAGTGATTGGGTGGAGGTCCCGAAAGCAAAGTCTCATAGCGCTTTCATCTACTGAAGCTGAATTCAGTGCGCTATCAGAGGTTTGCAGAGAACTGGAGTTCTATGTGTGTTTGGTCGAGGAAATCTGTGAAGAGGATTGTCTGCCCGTTGTGGTGCATGAAGACAATCAACCATGCCTTAAATTAGCTGAGACAGGGCAATTCAAAGCGAGGACCAAACATTTGGACATACGCTTCCGAAATGTGTGTCAGAGCGTTCATGAGGGGCTAGTTGCTCTGAAATACTGTCCCTCAACAAAGAACCTCGCTGATGGTTTCACAAAACCATTAACCTTCCAGAAGCACGAGGAGTTCTGTGAGGGTCTGTGTATGGGGAAAGCATTGTTGGCTAGTGTCCCCAGATCCAGGACAAGAGGGGGTGTGGAGTTTGGAACTGACAGGGTCAGAACTCCGAAGTGTCCTGTATCTAGGGGGAGGAGGGGGAGTAGAAGGAGGAGCTTGTCACAGAGCAGTGACTCACAGTGTGTGACGACTTCCAGACTTCCTTTCACTTCTCGCTGAGCAGCAGAAGCTGCGAGTGTGTGCTTTTGGAAGCACGGCTGAGAATGCCTCCAAGTTCCGATGGAGGAGACTGATTTATGGCTTGTAAATAAACGCTTCTAGAGATAAGAACCGAACTGTCTCTGGACTTGATTTATCCCTCATCTCACACGGACAGGACCGCTGCGACTCTGCTCCCCTGCCAGGTCAGCTTCTGAACAGAGCTGCGCAATGGAAGCGTGACTGGACGCAGGGGTTTGATTTATGCAAAGTCTCCACCCCCATCGTTCAGCCCAGACACTGAGGTCCAGCTCCAAGGGCCTTCTGGTGCTTCCCTCACTCACTGCGACAAGTGAGGTTACAGGGAACCAGGCAGAGGGCTTCTCAGTAGAGGCGCCTGCCCTGTGGAACGCCCTCCCACCAGATGTCAAGGCAATAAACAACTATTTTACTATTAAAAGACATCTGAAGGCGGCCCTGTTTAGGGAAGTTTTTAATGTCTGATGCTGTACTATTTTTAATATTCAGTTGGAAGCCACCCCGAGTGGCTGGGGAAACCCAGCCAGATGGGTGTGGTATAAATAATAATAATAATTATTATTATTAGGGGTTGGACTTCAGTAGGTAACTGGCCCAGTTAATCTCAACAGAAAAGTGTATAATGAAGATGCCAGATGCGTGTCTGTGAGATAAGACGTGCATCTCATGTGGTTGTATGTGACGTGGCATCTGTCCATGGAGAAGTACTTTTTCACTAGCAGCTACCCCACAGAACCAATCCATAAAGTCAAATAATAAATGTCAACCAAACCTCCATTCTGTAACGAGACCTTTAACCTGGTGACATATTCCACACTTTCCCACCAACTGACATATTCCACACTGCAAAGCCTGCATTAATCAGCCATCTGTCATGGATGCTTTATCTGAGATTCCTGCATTGCAGGGGGTTGGACTAGATGACCCTTGGGTTCCTTCCAACTCTATGATTCTTCTGAACAACAGCCCAGCTCTCTGAGACTTCACTGGAACAGCATGTTGAAAATCCCCCAGGATTTAGACTCTGAAACCTAAGATCTAATCAAATAGAGAATGACTTATCTTTAGGGCATGCTAATTCCCTCCTCCCTTTTTTGTATTATGTTTTTGTGGAAATTGGTATTTTATCTTCATGCTAATTAAAACGAGGCCTGGAAATAAGCATTTGTTAAAACCAGGACTTCAAAGGAGGGTGGAGGGAGGAAAAGTGTATGCTTTGAATTTCAAAGAGATGTGGGTTTCTTCTTTTTGCTGTTTGACATGGTCCACTGACACTTGTTTGCTGGTGAAACAGAGGGTTGTGACAGTTTGTGCCCAAACCCCAAAGGGCCCTTGCACGTTTAGAGTGCCCTGAATCACTTTCTCCCTATCTATGGAAATTCAGAATACAGATCTGGTACTGCACAATGGTTGGTGTTTCTTCCTTCTGGTGGGCTTTGAATAATTACATTTCCCCTTTAAAACAAGGGAGGGGAACCTGGTATGCCCCAGCTTTTGCTGGGCTTCAACTTCCATCAGCCAAAGATCAACTTCCGTCATGGCCAAAGATAAGAGATGATGGGAAACATAGTCCAGGAACTTCTAGAGGACCTTGTCCTTGCGAGAAAACATCTGCTGTTTGGAGATTCAGAATTATGCTTGTGCCCCTTGACCAAATGAAATGTCCCACTGAATCTTATTTATTTATTTGCTTGCCTGCATCCTTATTTATTTATTCATTGAACTGGCATCTCACCTTTGTTCCTCCAAGGACTAAAGGTGGCATTCTCCTCCTCCTCCTCATTTTATCCTCAAAACAGCCCTGTTTTAGGCTGAGAGGCTGTGGCTGGCCCAAGGTAACCCAGGGAGGTTCATGGCTGAGTGGGGATTTGAACTCTGGTCTCCCAGGTACTGGTCCAACACTCTAACTACTACCCCATGCTGGCTGTCTTGCCAACCGTTATCCACAGGACTCCTCTGGCCATGAAGCTGGGGCAGTGAAATGGTATGTACATGTTTATATATGGGATCAGACTTAGTCATACTTAGCAGAGACCCTTTGAAATCAATGGGATTTACGTTAGCCATGATGAGCAGTGAGAGTCCCATTGATTTCAGAGGGTCTAGAAGTCCATGTATGGCTAAATCTGGATCCAATACTCATAAGTGTACGTTATGGTAAATTGTGTGTGTGTGTGTAATTATGTCATGCCCTTTAATATTTCTCTGATTAAAATAGGGATGCCCTATTCCCTTCCTCCTCCTCCTCCTCCTCCTCCTCCTCCTCCTCCTCCTCTTCTTCTTCCTTCTCCTCCTCCTCCTCCCATCTGACTGTGTTGCCCCAGCCATTCTGGGCAGCTTCCAACATACAGTCATACCTCATGTTACATCCGCTTCATGTTACGTTCTTTCAGGTTATGTCCCGTGGCGACCCGGAAGTACCAGAAAGGGTTACTTCCAGGTTTCACCACTCACGCATGCGCAGAAGCGCAAAATGACATCACGCGCATGCGCAGAAGTGGCAAATCACAACCTGCGTGTGTGCAGAGGTGCCGCTGCGGGTTGTGCTCTTTTCATGTTGTGAACGGGCCTCCGGAACGGATCCTGTTTGCAACCAGAGGTACCACTGTATATAAAAACATACTAAATCGTTAAACTTTTTTTTTTTAAAAAAATCCATATATATGGCTGCCTTCAGATGTCTTCTAAATGTTGTCCTTGGCTCCGGGGTTGCATAACTCCATACCCTCCAACATTTCTCTGATGTAAATAGGATGTCCAAAGGAAAAGCGGGACATTCCAGGATCAAATCAGAAATTGGGCTGGCTTCTGTAAAGCTGGGACTGTCCCTGGAAATTAGGGACACTTGGAGGGTCTGTTAGGGGTGGATCTGGTCAGCAGTGGTGTGCAAAGTTGTCGTCTTCCTCTCCTCTTTTCTCTCTATCATTTGAGTCTGAAGTGGTCGCAGATGTCTGCAGCCAGCCGCCATGTAAACTGGCTCTGCGTCTTGGTGTTATTCTGTGATCTCGGTTATAGCTTGCTTTTATCCTCTTCCGACAGTACCTGTCGCTGCCTGTTGCATACCAATGAGTCAGTGGGAGCGTCAGTTTGAGGAGGCAGCTTTTAATTTGCAGGAGGGCAAAATGTGTCAATTCCTCCTAACTAAACTATTATCTCCCATTCCTTCAACCTCAAGGAAACAAATGGAACATCTCCCTCGCTGTTTGCACTCAGGTGTTGCAAATTGAGATTTGGCCTACAGGAGATTTACACGACACCACCTTCTCATGTTGCCATGGCCAT
Organism: Podarcis filfolensis; assembly: GCF_964270895.1. NCBI lineage: Eukaryota > Metazoa > Chordata > Lepidosauria > Squamata > Lacertidae > Podarcis > Podarcis filfolensis. The sequence continues at coordinate 82,243,771 of NC_139607.1, read as the reverse complement.
GGAGTTGGCACTCGAAAAAGAGCCTCAGATGTACATGTAGATTCCTGTGGGGAGAGGCAGTCCTCATAAGCAGGTCTGAACTGTGTGTGAGGAAGGGGATGAATCTTGCCCATTGCAAACAGACCCAGCCATGCATTCTGTAAAGGAGAAGTACCACACTAGCAAACAAATTGTGTGTCAGGGTTTAAGTATTTGGCAAGTCCTGCCTGCCTTTCATTCATTTCCCAGGGCTCATCATGGCTACGGTTTGTAATCCTATCTCCTGCAGGAATTAATGTCATTAGAGAATGTCACAAAATGTGTTTAACATTTAGAATATTCTCCTTTCCTGTCACTTCCTCCCTCCAACAGGTAAGTGCTCCCTCGTACGAGCTGTAATAGAAAGCCTCTCGCAGAGATACCCAGTAAACCATGAAAAATCTTATTTAATGCCCCTGAATTGGAAAAGCAGATCATATAGGCAGGCAGCTCCCTTAAATAGACAGAATTAAATATCTCTTTTTCTGCCTGGGTATTCTAACTTTTTGGAAAGAGCTACAACTTTCTTCCCTTAGCAGAGAGAGAACAAAAACTTTTGACCTGGCTATTTAGGAGTTTTATCGTTAATTCTTTTATAGGTCATAATTATCATAATTTAAATTGGTATTCTCTAATGTTTTGACCCGAGTGAACTTCGCTGTAACGCTTAAGAACTTTGGATGCGATCCAGCAAGCTCTCCTTCTGCCCAAGACCCACTGAAGTCGTCAGGTGCTGTATGCTGGATCAGTTCATTGTGGTTTATTACTAAAGCTTGAATAGGAGAAGAGACTATTCTGAATGACTTCTAAAATCAGTTCCAGACGGTGCTATTTTTCTAGAAAAGAGGTGCCAGAACTCACCATGAACACCTCCCTTGTTCTCTTAGAATGGCAATGGCACCACTGGAGCAGCAACCCTCGCTGGTGCCTGGGGTTGGGGTATGTGCGTATGCACCCCCCCACACCATGGGGGTGGGGAATTTGAGTGGGCAGGCAGCACTGGGCCCGCGCACTGGGGCGCCTCCTGCAACCCATGGCACCCTTTCCTCTGCTACTGAATAGCGCCCACCTGAGAGGTGCTGGAACTGAATTCCAGCAAATTCCGGCTGAGAAGAAGCCCTGGTTCCACCCGTTAAAACCATCAGATGAGGGCCAAACTACATGCAATCCAGAGATCTGTGTTGGATCCTTCCAATATAGTCCTGTATAGGGAAGTTTTAAATGCCTGAGGTTTTATTGTGTTTTTTATATTTTGCCGGAAGCTGCCTAGAGCCGCTGGGGCAACCCAGTCAGATACGTAGCATATAAATAATGAAATTATTATTTATCGTCATCATCATCATCATCACTTGTCCCAATCTGTTAAGAGCTTTCTATTCCAGCAGGAGCCCCTTGAATTTGGCCTGTAACAAACTGGCAATCAGGGCAGATTTCTGAGCAGAGGTGATTTACGCTGATGGTGAGGCGTCTCACTCTTGTCAGCATCCTGCATGAAGCACAAGGGAAGCTCCACAGAGAGTGCATTGGGACACGGGTGGCGCTGTGGTCTAAACCACTGAGCCTATTGAGCTTGCCAATCAGAAGGTCGGCGGTTCAAATCCCCACGACAGAGTGAGCTCCTGTTGCTCTGTCCCAGCTCCTGCCAACCTAGCAGTTCGAAAGCACACCAGTGGAAGTAGATACACAGGTACCGCTGTGGTGGGAAGGTAAACGGTGTTTCTGTGTGCTCTGACTTCCATCATGGTGTTCTGCTGCGCCAGAAGCGGTTTAGTCATGCTGGCCATAACTCCAACTCCCAAGGCCTGAAAGCGAGATGAGTGCTGCAACCCCATAGTCGCCTTTGACTGGACTTAACCATCCAGGGGTCCTTTCCTTTTTACCTTTTTGCCTTGACATCACCAGTGCCTGAACTACGGTGGTCAAGCTCTCATGGTCTGGAGGGACCCCGAGAGTGGTGTGGGTATATGTATATCACATTTGCAGACATTCGGGAAGTCGGTTGAAACTTACCCAGGTGACTGAGGGGGAGACCTCCATATTCTTCACATCTCTCTCTCTCTGTGATTCTTTTTTAAATAGCCAAAGGTCTCACTGGCTGTGCAGAACTAGTTGTGCATCAGTTCTCCGGTTTGCATGTGGTCAAGGCCTTTATCTTCCCTGGTGGGTTCTGCTGCTGCCAATCCATCCCCCCTAGTTTGCCCAGATGGCTGTGCAATCGCATTGCGCCGAGTCTGTGCTCGCTTAGCAGCTTGCCTCCGCCGGCTCACAACACTTCCCACCTGTGAATGGCTCCAGCTGGAATCAGGAGAACAGCCCTCCTCCACATGCCATCCCTTCAATCCATCATGTCAACACAGAAGAACAAAAAGTACAGTTAATAGAAATGACAAGCGAGACCAAACTGTTGCAGAGCGGAGTGCTTCCTATTCAGCGTTTCAGCCGGCCGCACCCTCTCCCAGGACACTCCATCCCATTCACCCTCTCCCCTGTTCTTCACCTGCTGCCCCTGGCAACAACCAGCCATAGTTGCATGGCTAGTCCTCACTAGGCTGTTCTGGGGTCATTCGTCAGAACAGGGTCCTAGTGCAGAAGACCCAGGAATCTGGCTCCGCAGGCTGCCTTCTCACAATGCCCCTGATTGTGCAGTGGTTGTTTTCTTGCCACCTTTTACTTTTTGGGAATACGAAAGAGTGGCTTATGCAACACCTTTAGCACCCTAACTAATGCTAATGAATTCCAAGCTTCCTATTGTTTTCAGTCCTTAGAGGGAAAGCCAACCTGTGAGCCTTAGGAGAATTTAATATACTTCAGCAGATGCCTGCGCCCATTCCTCCTCTCCCCCTCTCCTCATTTACAAATCCGAACAATGAGAAACATCCAGTTAATTGGCAGCCTGTCATTATATGCTCATTCAGTGAATTTATGGAATTAGTGTCTGGTTCTGCATCCTGGTACATCTGCTCTTTTTCTTGACGCTCTATAAAAAGGCGTAGAAATGTTTCGTCGAGTGAAAGGACATGCTAAAGAAAAAGTTGTGGGTCTTTTTTAAGCGGGGGGGGGGGCACAATCTAAAAGGGCATTTTAAACATTTCTTTAAAGGAGTATTTGGAAAGGGAGAAGAGCTGTTGAACATCTGCTTTGTAGGCAGAAAGTCCCAGGTTGAATTTCTGGCATCTGCAGGTAGTGCTGGGAATGTCCCCTGGCTGAAGTCATGGAGAGGCATTGCCACTCAAGGTAGACAATGCTGAGCTAGATAGAATGATGGCCTGGATGAATATCAGCCAGCTTCCTACGTTCTGATCATAGCCGTCAACTTCCCCCTTTTCTTGCAAGGAATCCTATTCGGAATAAGGGAATTTCCCTTTAAAAAAGGGAAACGTTGACAGCTATGGTTCTGATAATTCTATCCCAAAAGGACAACAATTTTTGAATTATGAGCATCCCTTTTCACCCAAGAAAGCATTGGCAATTGATTAGGAGTCCAAAACAAGAATTGTTCAGTCCATTTAACTATCTGATAAAATATCCTGATGACAACCTATTTTCTGTTTCTGCTGATTGCCAAAAGTTTCCCCTTCCTTTATTTTATAACTACCTTTTTCTCCATAGATCCTTTTTCTTGTTACCTCATTAACCATACTTACCAGGAAGTAAGCCCCATTGACTTCAGGGGCAGTGAGACTTCTATGTATTGTATCATAGGATTTTAGAGTTGAAAGGGACCCCCAGGAATCCCAGCTAAATCATACGAGGACCCCTGACCATTAGGTCCAGTCGTGGCCGACTCTGGGGTTGCGGCGCTCATCTCGCTTTATTGGCCGAGGGAGCCGGCGTACAGCTTCCGGGTCATGTGGCCAGCATGACTAAGCCACTTCTGGCGAACCAGAGCAGCCCACGGAAACGCCGTTTACCTTCCCGCCAGAGCGGTACCTATTTATCTACTTGCACTTTGACGTGCTTTCAAACTGCTAGGTTGGCAGGAGCAGGGACCGAGCAACGGGAGCTCACCCCGTTGCAGGGATTCAAACCGCTGACCTTCTGATCAGCAAGTCCTAGGCTCTGTGGTTTAACACACAGCGCCACCCGTGTCCCTGTGAGGGGAATAGGACTCTGTTAACAACGCAGGGATGTGGGTGGCGCTGTGGGTAAAACCTCAGTGCCTAGGACTTACCGATCGTATGGTCGGCGGTTCGAATCCCCGCGGCGGGGTGAGCTCCCGTCTTTCGGTCCCAGCTCCTGCCCACCTAGCAGTTCGAAAGCACCCTTAAGTGCAAGTAGATAAATAGGTACCGCTTTATAGCGGGAAGGTAAACAGCGTTTCTGTGTGCTGCGCTGGTGCTGGCTCACCAGAGCAGCTTCGTCACGCTGGCCACGTGACCTGGAAGTGTCTCCGGACAGCGCTGGCCCCCGGCCTCTTAAGTGAGATGGGCGCACAACCCCAGAGTCGGACACGACTGGCCCGTATGGGCAGGGGTACCTTTACCTTTACCTTTATGTCCACAGCATTGCCCTGATCCGCCTTGTAACTCTATCAAAAAAAGAAATGAGATTCGTTTGACATGACTTATTTTTGAGAAACCCATACTGGGTTTTAGTAATTAACCACAGCATCCTTTTCTAAATGCTCATAGACCAACGGTTCTAGGACCTTTCCTGGTGTAGCTGCCAAGTTCACTGTTCGGTAGCTACCTGGGTCTTCTGTTTCCCCTGTTTTGAAGATGGGGACAGAATTTGCCCACCTCCAATCTGCAGGGACCTCACCTGTTCTCCAATAATTCTCAAATTTGCACGAAATTGCACTGTACATTCTCTGACTCTAGAATGTGTTGGTCACATAACCACATTGTCAGTGTACAAGCATGCAATAAGCAGGATACCATGACATTTGAACATTTCAGTCTACCATAAAATGTTTTTAGCATTATTATAGTTTTCCTTCTTCGACATAGTCCAATGCATAAGAAAGAGCTACAAGATTAAAAATAAATAAATAGTGTGTCCTTCCAAATATTGTTTAGGAATTCGCTTTTGACAAATGTAAGTCTTCTTCTGAAAATATTATTGCTGATGAAAAGTTCCAAGCAAATCGTTTGCAGAACAAAGTGTTCTGCCTGCGGCCTGTATATAAGCATCATTTTTCAGCTGCTGACCGGACCTTGAACATTTATGTTATATACAAAGTTTGAAAACTACCTCATCACTATTTTTCTGGGCCAGTTCTGATATACGTTTTTATGGTTCCCTTCCCTATCCATAGGAAATGATTTGTGGTAATGTTATGGTTTTCTGCAATCCGTTGGTGCTTCTGAGAAAACAAGCTGCACTGATCCATTCCACATGCCCCCATCCTGATGATACCTGCACTCTCAGATGCCAATTTTTAATCTTTATGCTCCGAGGTCGAGGTCGTGTGGAGTAGTAAAATGACTGCATGGAGCTTGATTAGGATGTCATGTTTCGGACATGTTTTTGGTTGCAAAGGTCAATGGACGAATGCTTCCTATCTTTGCCACCACCAGCGGCTATCAGCCAGCTACAGCCAGACCAGTTCTTTCTCTTTATACTGTTCACTGTATGGGCATACTCACACTGCACGGTCTCACACATAGCAGATGCTCCCAAAACGATCACTGCCTGTACTGAAACGGATTGGCTCTACGCCTATTTAACTTTCATGGTTTCCTCCAAAGCATCCTTGGAGTTTGAGGAGGGCACTGAGAATTTGATGAGCTAGGGAATGAGTTTTAGGTGCATTTAAGTCCATAGTGCAGATATGCACCCCGAAACTCTAGGTTTCCTCCTCTTCATCTCTCCATTATCAATGGAGACTGCTTTGGACCTCTTGCCCAGTGTGGAACTCCTGTAAAGATCACATCCCTCAGGACAAGCAATTATATCTATTTATTACATTCATATCTCACTTTTCTTCCATGGAATTCAAGGTGGTGCACACGGTCCACACCCTCCCTACTTCATTCTCACAACAGGTAGGTTAGGTTAAGAGACCAGGCCCAAGGTCACCCAGTAATCTTCATGGCTGAGGGGGCTTGAACCCCAGTCTTCTAGGTTTATACCATGATACCACACTGGCTTTCAGAAAATGTGTTGGGCTGTGAAATCTTCAGCACCCTTCTTTTGAAGCAAGCCCCATTTAAATTAATTGAGCCTACTTTCCAATCATTGTGAGAGTCAAGGACATGGATCTCTCTTTTTGCTACGCTTGGTTATGGTCAGAGAGGCTTCACATTTGTACTGGCTTTATCCACTATCCCCCAGACAGAAAAGAGAATTCAGCCTCTGCAGTGCAGAATGTTTCATTGCTTTGCACTGATAGCATATTGGGAAATTGCACAGGTATCACAGGTATTCTATAGGGCAGGGATGTCCAACTCCCAAGAGACTGTGATCTACTCACACTGTAAAAAAAACCAGCAGTGATCTACCCTTTGGATTGACCAGAGTTGTTGAGCTTTTTTGTGTTTTTTATTTGGGGGGGATGAACAATCAGGATCACACGATCAACCTGGTAGATTGCGATCGACCAGTTAGACATGCCTGCTATAGGGGATATGCCATCTTGATATCATCTGACCATCCTGATCCCAAGTTTAGCAATGCAGCAGAGCTTGGGTCAACATGCTTGTAAAAGCACCGGCACAAACAAACATATAAAATCAGATTAAAAGGTGGCAGCATTTTTTTATTATTATTTCATAAAATTTATACACTGCTTGATTGAAAACAAAAACAAAACCACAGACACAGAAAACGCCCTCCAAGTCATTTACAATTATCTCTTCTTACTGCAACATATCTGACATACAGCAAGGGCAGAGAACCGGTGACCCCCTAGATGGCATTGGGCTATGCCTTCCATCAGTCCCAGTCAACATGGCCAGTGGTCATGGATGATGGGTGTGGGAGTCCAGCAACACCTGGAGGGCTGCAGGTTGTCCATCGCTGGTGTACAGGATTGCTCTGTAAATGATGTAGCCAGAAAGACAGAAAAGGCATGCCCTTCATTCAACATGACGCATTTCAAGTGATTTGTCCTCGCAGTTCTTCTTGAATAGCACACTAATGATCCATGTGCTGTCCTTGTATCTAGATCTCTCTATTCAAGCCTAATTTCCAGTGAATATAGAGACAACGGTGTGAGCCACATAAACCCTATAGAAGAAGAAGAAGAAGAAGAAGAAGAAGAAGAAGAAGAAGAGGAGGAGGAGGAGGAGGAGGAGGAGGAGGAGGAGGAGGAGGAGGAGGAGGAGGAGGAGTAGTTTGGATTTGATATCCTGCTTTATCACTACCCTAAGGAGTCTCAAAGCAGCTATCAGTCTCCTTTTCCCTTTCTCCCCCACAACAAACACTCTGTGAGGTGAGTGAGGCTGAGAGACTTCAGAGAAGTGTGACTAGCCCAAGGTCACCCAGCAGCTGCATGTGGAGGAGCAGAGACGCGAACCCGGTTCCCCAGATTACGAATCTATTGCTCTTAACCACTACACTACACTGGCTCTCACATTCAGCCACCTCACATTAGGATTGCAAATATGTTATTCTGGCAGGACTCTCCTACCTTTAATAGCTTCATGGCAAAGGGCAATTCAGTAACGGAATTTCCCAACAGTGGTGCAAAAGGCTTCTTCGAACTGATGGAGGATGCATCAGACATAATAAGTGTGGCCATACAGCAAAGAGGATCATGATCTAATTGGGGAGCTGTGTCCAAAAGGCAAAGAAGAAAATTTGTACACAACAGACAACAGATGCCAAGTGCTTAGGAATTCATTCCTCTTTAAATTCACAAATATACAACGGGGGCAGTTCTTACTTTGCAGATCTTTAGCTGCAATGAGGTTTGCTTCTCACTTGGAGAATTGCAGCCACGGTTGGTAGATCACCACCAATGGATCCTGCCTTATGCTAAGGCTATAGTGTCTTCCCCCTCCCTTTGTAACTGCTTCCACCAGGCAAAGCCCCCATTGGATTGCCCTTATTTACATTGCAAATGCAAAAACACCCCTGCTGCTCTGGAGCATAGCAAGAGCTGTCAATCACTTGCCCCTTCAGCTCATCAGTTTGTCCACTCATTAATTACACATTTAAGCTGCTCCTTTAGAGCCTGCCGCCCATTTGATTGACAAGGAACCTCGCTAGGCTATAGGGACAGAAAGGAAGGTCTTGTTGGGTGGTTTTTTATTATTATTAACTGCAGATATTAGTTTAGTTTAAATATGCTACATGCAACCAGGATGGGCATATAGATATAGATATATAGATATAGATATAGATATAGATATAGATATAGATATAGATATAGATATAGATATAGATATAGATATAGATATAGATATAGATATAGATATAGATATATCTATCTATTCTGCTAGCTCATAGAAAGATTCTGATGCTGCTGACATTCCAGATGCCACTTCAAGTCATTAAATGCCCACTCAAAATCCTTCCTTCCTACTGACTGATTTCAGCATCGGCTCCAACTCTCAGACTCCTTTCCGCTGAATTCCTGGACAGCTCCTTCATCCCATCTTCTTGCTTTTTATATCCCTCCACCCGGGGACCAAATCATGGTGATCAAATGGTGTTTCCAGTGCTCTCTTGACTTATGCTCTTATGTGAGGCAAGGACAGTGTGGGGAGGTGGTGGCTTGGGGAGAGAGGGTGTTGTTGGGTGTGTGTGTGTGTGTGTGTGTGTGTGTGTGTGTGCGGCCCCAAGAGCCAGTCCGAATCTGGAAGGCCTAAGGTTCTCCACTCCTATGGTAGAAGGTTAAATCCTGTGCTTCTATGTATTCACTCTGTGTTAGTTATTTTTGTGCCAATATTCTCTCCCCCACATACCTTTCTTAACCCACATTATTTAACAAAGCATCTGTCTTTTCTTCTCCTGGCGGAGCCTCTGTGCCTTTTGCAGTTGCACAGCGAGTAGAATTTCAGAAGATATAACGTTTCTTATCACGCCATCTTTAATTTCTCTCTGCCATGGAGCTGTTAAAGGCATAGATCTTCAGCCAGGGGAAAAGAAAAGGAAAAACCCACAAGAGGTTGCAGCCTTATAATTTTAGAAACAGCAGTCCTTTGGGGGAAACTATGCCAGGATTTGCATTCTAAAAGCACATGGAAATGTGTTAAACACTCCAGCATTGTGAGATGGGAGGGAGAGTCAACTGTAAAGGGATTTGGAAGAAAACACATTTTATCCAGATAACTGTTAGTGAATTCATAATCGGAAAGATGCAAGGACAACTGAACGGTGGCTTAGAACGGTCCCAGCAATCCATTATAATACAGGAGATAAGGAACATCTGCTAACAGAGGGAGGGGATGAAAAAAGACCTGCCTGTGAATGGACATAAAATATTAATATTTGTATCGTATCTGAACCCCGCTATGCAATGGAGAAACAAAGGGCAAAGCAAGTCCAAAGATGACTAATGGTGGGGGCTCTTATTGAAGCAGCCCCCTCTGCTCTGTAAAAAATTGATGTTCTATTTCGAGACAAGTGGGGATGCCACGAGAAGTCATGATGGGTGGTGGGGCAAAGGAGAGGGAGGAAAATTTGTGAGTGTTTGAACTGCCTTTTGTAAGATGCCTGTCCCTTTAAGAGCTGCTTCATCTGCTGAAATGATGGGTGTTCCCTGTTCAGCAACCACCTGGAAAAGGCTCCACCTGGTTATTTCTGCACCACGGGTTTTCCAACCCTGATGTAACAGCAGTCCTAGGACCCACGTACCTACAGGACTACCTCTCCTGGTATGCCCTGCGGAGGACCTTAAGGTCCACAAATGACAACACTTTGGAGGTCCCAAGTCACAAGGTGGTTAGATTGGTCTCAACTAGGGCCAGGGCCTTTTCAGTACTGGCTCCGACTTGGTGAAACGCTCTGTCACAAGAGACTAGGGCCCTGTGGGACTTGACATCTTTCCGCAGGGCCTGCAAGACAGAGCTGTTCCGCCTGGCCTTTGGTTTGGACTCAGTCTGACCCTTATGTTTCCCTCCCCTTATGGTTTTGATCTATGGGCTACTTTTAAAATGAGGCTGCATTTTAACTTGTATTTTAAATGGTTTTTTCCCCTATTATGTTTTTACTGTAATTTTACTGGTGTTAGCAGCCCTGAGCCCGGCTCTGGCTGGGGAGGGCGGGGTATAAATAAAAGTTGTTGTTGTTGTTATATTTCTGAACCACAGGTTTCCTAACCCTGATGTAACAGCAGTCCTGTTAAATCAGGGGTGGGGAACCTGTGGTGTTCCAGCTGTTGTGATTGTTATTGGGTGGGATTCAACCTAAGCTTTACTCAGAGTAGACCCACTGAAATTGGTGAACATTACTAAGCAAGGTCCATTAATTCCAGTAGGGTCTGAGTCAGTTTTACTAAAAGTAAACTTTGTTGTTACTCAATTTATTACCTATCCTTCATGATAAGGTCCCAGAGAGGCAAAAACCAGTTTGAAATACAATATTTAATCACTTTTTTGCTGCAGATATGCAGCAAAATACAAGCCTGGGAAATTCTAGGTCTTTGAAGGCAAAGGGGGAAGAATATTAAAATCCTATTTTCATATTTCCCACCTGCTATGATTTTTATTTTTTGCCCGAGATGGCTCCTGCGTACAATCTGAAAAACCATTTGTTTCAATGAAGACCTCCAAGCACTGCTAAATTCCTTTACAGAACAAAAGCTGACAGTGGCCCAAATGCATTTATTATGAGTGTTTCTTTGCCAGTAGGCTGATCCTCGGGAGGAAACAGTAGTTTCAAGTTGAAAACAAAACAAACAAACAAACGAGAACGTGGCACAACTCCACAGGGGAGGTGTGTGTTCGTATTGTGCTGCTTTCCATTATTCCGTTTACGATTGCATCGGAGTCGTGGAGGCGAGCTACATGTTCTGGGGGCGGGGAATCAACTAGTACAGCTGTGCGATGATATACCACTTAGGTATTCAGGTGGTGGGTTTAACTGATGCTCAAAGCACCCCCACTTGTGAAAATCAGGAGAATTGGGAAAGAGTATTCTTTCCTAAAGGACGCGGGTGGCGCTGTGGTGTAAACCACTGAGGCTCTTGGGCTTGCCGAACAGAAGGTCGGCGGTTCGAATCACTGCGAAGGTGTGAGCTCCCATTGCTCTGTCCCAGCTCCTGCCAACCTAGCAGTTTGAAAGCACACCAGTGCAAGTAGATAGTTACTGCTCCGGTGGGAAGGTAAACAGCGTTTCCATGCACTGCTCTGGTTTTGGTGTTCCATTGTGCCAGAAGCGGCTTAGTCATTCTGGCCACATGACCAGGGAAAACTGTCTGTGGACAAACGCCGGCTTCCTTGGCCTGTAAAGCAAGATGAGCGCTGCAACCCCAGAGTCATCTGCAACTGGACTTAACTGTCAGGGGTCCTTTACCTTTTAAAAAAATCCTTTCCTAAAACTAGTGATGTGCTAGCCTCCTATGTGCACTTAACTGTATGCATGAGGAAACATATTGTGGTGTGCTTCCCAATCTCTGAGAGGTGAGAGACTTCATGGATGGCTGAAACTGTATCACAGATACAGGACCACAGGCTTCGAAGGGAACCGCAGACATCATTCAAACTGACTCCCCAACCTTTAACAATATAAATATGCAATCTCCCACCTGTGTCCTAAAATGGCTCATTCTCAGGAAGGCGATGCCACATGTGATTAGCTCTTACTTAGTCACTTTGACAGCCACATTTGGAATCATTGCTGCTGGGGCTGCAAAGTGTGATCCATTAACCCGATTAATGTGTTTCAATCTTTTCAGTTACTACAAAGGCACCCCCAATTAATTAGGCAGCATCCCCTTAAAAAAGAACACACCGTCAGATGTCAGAGACCATCTTACAAGAGGCGTGGCCCATTTTTAATTGCATGCATATTCTAGTCCAAGAAAACCTCTGCCAGCCCCACAATAAACTTGTTGTGCTGTTATGCTTGCAGCAATTGAGCATCTACTTTGCACGTGGAAGTCCCAAGTTCGTTCTTCAACATTTCCATTTAGGACTGGGAAAGGCCTCTGTGCAAAACCTGCTGTAAGTCAGTGTAGCATAGATGTAGTGGAAATGCGGGAGACAATTGTATTTCGTGGAGTTAGGTGGCATGTCCCTTTCTCTTTAACATCCCCAGTTTGAGGTCTGCTGGATTCTTGTGTTTCACACACCTGTCGGGAGTTTCTTGGGTTCTTCTGTGTTGTAAGTGCTGGCTGGATGCCCAGCTGCAGGTAGTGGGAGACTCTGAGCCGCTCTGTATTAATTCCATCTCAGGGTCCTGGGCTAATCATGAGTAATGCCAGGTGCACTTGATTACATCAAGGCAGGCTATAAAAGCCATAGGTGGGAGGGGCCCGGGGAGCTTCTACCCAGATCAAAGGACCTGATGCTGGGAGACTGACAGGTGGGGCCTTTCTCCTGCTGCTTTACCTGGGGCTCCGGGCAGCTGAAGGGGAGATTGGGTAGCCCCTGTCGGGTATGTTTTATGTTATACTTTGCATGCCTGCTGTTTATTTGTTAATAAAACTGTTTCGGTTCCCCTTCCACCTCCTCATTCCTTTTTGTCCTGATATCCTTGGAAGGAACTGCTGTATTTGGAAGGACAATTGACAATATTGAATGTGATGCACCAATGAAGTTTTAGCTTTTTAGTTTAAGTAATCCAGGACACAGACTGGATTTTCTTACTATTTCTGCCTTTTCTGCCCCTTAAAAACAATAACCACACAAACAGTCTTGCAAAAGGCAACAATAACATTAACTCGCACAGAATGCCTGTTGAAGAGTAACAGACACAAGCAGCTTTGTTCAGGCAGGTTAAAAATGGTAATTCAGTTACAAAGACAGACTTAAGTCTCGCTTAAAATCATAGAATTGTAGAGTTGGGAGGGACCCCAGGATCATCTAGTCCAACTCCCTACAGTGCAGGGATCTTTTGCCCAACGTGAAGCTTGACCCTCAGATTAAGAGTCTCATGCTCTAACAACTGAATGCAGTCTAAACTTCGAGCTCAGACTTTCTAGATGTTCTCCCATTGCTGGCAGAGCAGGAAGAGGAAGGGGAAGAGAGTCTGTTCAAGCAGTCAAGACAATATATATAGCCACTCCCCCCCCCCATGTCAGGGCCCAGTGGGAGTGTCTCACAGAGTTCTCTCTAGCAAACTTACAGGAAAACTCTGTGAACTTCAGCTCCTATCATGTGCCTATCTAGCAAAACATGAATTGTTGGTTTGACTGCATTTTAAATATCCCACAGTAGTGCAAAGCCATCTGGGAATTTGGGAGGAGGGGAGGGCACAACAGCGGGAATTGTACCCATGCAGCTTGCTAATGTAGGCTTCACATTGCAAAAATTAATGCTGTTGGGTATTTAGTCACCTTCAAAGTGCCATGGGAGTCTTCCCACTGCTGCTGCCCTGAATAGACACTTGCCTTCTGAGTCTTAATAATGGAGTTTGTTAAATTTTAACAGACTCACTCCTTTTCTTCAGCAGCCTATCAAAATGGCTGGCGTTCTTTTGATTCCGTTCCAGGCATAAACTGGCAGTGAGAATAACAGCGATGATCTTCCATGATTGATAGCAGATTAGGGGGACTCTTGATAGTGAATGGATGTTTCCCAATTGCTTTCGGCTCTTTGTTCTCCTGCATCTGAGCCAGCCACTGAGATCCAATTTGGCATCTGGTTTGTTTGTGCTTTGACTCAAGTATCAAGGCTTGGAGGGTTTTGCTTCTGCTTTTTGTTTTGTTTTCAAATTCCTTCTGAAAGCGACAGCTGGATCTGAGTGTTCCAGCTTCTTCTTGTGTGCATCTGGGTGACAAGTTGGTTGGGGTGACTCTGTGGGCGGCATTTGCTTCTATGGGGGCTTTGCTTGCTTTACTTAATTTTCTTAATTTATTAGGGTGCTACCTTTCCCAAAGGAAGAGAACCCAGGTCTATGAGGAAATACATGCATTTGTGTGCAAAGTTGAAATTTTTAATTGCCTTGCATTGAAGAGAATATTGGAAAAGGAAAACATCTGCCGAAGGCAAAAAACAAACAAACGTGTGAATGAAGTTGAGTTAAATTAAAAACTTCCCAAGGTGGTTTACAAAACATAAAACAACACTATTTTGAATGTTTTGTTAATGCTGTTGTTTTTGTTAATTCATATAACCCAGGTCCCGCTTTACAAAAGTTCGCTGTGCAAAAATTCACTTATCCAAACGCAAGGAATTAGAGCCCTCGCTATACACATCACAGATTCAGATATTCAGAACCTTTTTTATTTCTTTGTTTGCTTTTTGCTGTTTGGCTGATGAGCGGAGGGAGGGAGGGAGGGAGGGGGTGATCAGACAATTTTGAGAACATTCTTCCTGGATTTCCCTAGGTTTAAAAAAAGCTTTTTGGGGGTTGGAATTTTGTGGTCAGAAATACATTAGAAATTTCCCCACAGGAATCAATGGAAATCGCCAACCCGCTATGTGAATGCTCACCTAACAAATGACTTCCAGGGAACATAATTTGCAGATGCTCATTTATATGCACAGATACACATTGCTATAATTTAAATAGAAACACCGACCATCTCACCATAGTGGGGAAATGTGTGAACAGGTGACCTTAAGTCTGCTGACCAGGCGCTAATTGTTGATGGGCAGCTTCAAGGCCCCTCCCTATGGCTCTTAATCTTTCAAGCACACTTGGACTGCATAGCCCTTGAACTGTCTTCTGTACAGTATGATATATAGCCATCCTAAGTCTGGGATGTGGGTCTGGAGGTGGAGCTGTGGCTTAGATGAATGGGAAAGGGGGTGGTCTTGCATAAATGGAGGAGATGACCAGGAGGAGGAAGCGGAAGAGAGAACAGACAGGAATGGGGCTGATGATAATAGCACCCCTTGTAAGACCAGATCTTTCCCTGGCAGCAGTGGAAGTCGGTGCCCCTTGGAACTGATAGGGCAGCAATCAGGGAGGCTAACAGTAGGTGGCGCCAGAGCCAGTGGTGGGCAGAGCAAACTAATTCTAACATTGTCCCTATGCTCCTGCCTGCTGAGTTCTGCAAGGGCAACACTGAGACAAAGGAGGAGGATGCTGATAGCCAGTTCCAAACCCTGGGTTGATTGCAAGTGAGCAGGTCAACAGGTGGGGGTTGGCTAAGGTTGGTGGGGCAGTGCCCTGTTTGCACAGTAGTTCTGCAGGTGCCTCTCTGCTTATAAGGAGTGATCAGTGTAAGCCCTTCCCCTTCCCCTGGCAGTTTAGCTGGAACTTGGGCTCTGCCCTTGCACGCTCAGTACAGTTTCTTCATCCCAGAGGGTGAAAAGGGCAGTTAGGAAGCCACTTGGTGCATATTTCTAAATATGGACAATTCTGTATAAAAATGGAATTCAGTAAGCAAGATCTGTCCCATTCAATATAATGACCTGACTGTCTGTGTGTGTGCAGAATCTGGCTTTCTTTTGAGTTCCTTCAGAAGGCACGGTTAATTTTGAGACCACCACCGGTTTCATGTCTCACAAATTCATTCTCTCTCGTGTCCTCACAGCCGAGTGGGTCTGTTTTGCCAGCATTTTACCAGCAAAGAGCCAAAGCCATTGCTCCAATCCCAAAGAACTGCAGAACCCAAAGCCCCCTGAACAAGTCGTTGCTTCGACACAATATTTTTTTATGCCCCGTGGTGAAGCTGGAAATCATGTGTTTACAGACCACAAAAGTCTCATTTATCTTATTGACGTTCGGCTCTTTCCATAAAACATCTTTTTCAGTCAGAAGCCTGTGTGTATAATGTTATTGACATAACATTTCCTCAGGGTCTACCAACAGAAATGACAGCTGAAATGCAGAGCCCTGAAGTGCTGTGTGTGTGTGTGTGAGAGAGAGAGAGAGATCAAGTTTATGAGTATCTATCTATCTCACAGATATCATAATCAGAAGCTAAGACACTTTGTGTAGGATACCAATAGAAAGCTACGTTTTGGTACAAAAATGTCTGGAGAACTGGAATTGCGAGACTGGGAAAGCTGCGGATCCAATGGGACTATTTATTTATTATTTAACTCCATTTCTGACTCGTTTCCCATAAAATTTCTTGAAGCAATTTCCTACTTAAAAAGTCAGCAATAAAAATAGTTACAACATTGCATACAGAAACACTATGTATATCTGTATATGTATCCATCTTACACTTTCATATGTACAAAACCATTTCAAATCCAATATTAACATAGACTGGGATAAACAAACAATAGTAATTAGGGCCAGAGGCAAACCGGAATCATATTTTTTGGGGGCATTTAAAAATCCTTTCATTTACAAATCCATCTAACATAAATTATCCTCCATCATCCAACACTTTAAAGATATGAGCCTCATCATAAAGGCTTTTTGTCCTGCTGGCTTTTATTTCTTTTAGAATGTCTCCATGTGATATCAGATAGAGTTATATATGAATTACAAATAAGCATCGTATGAGCAGCATGATATTACTACTATTATACTACTGCAACATACCCAAGAACTACAGGGTCTGAACTTTTTTATACCCCTTTTCCTGTTATTTATGGTGTTTCTATTGTGTTATAACTTTTGCATATAAATAAAATTCTAAAAAGAAAAAAAGCAAAGGAGGCAATGTTTTGTCCTCAAACCCATAGTTTGTTCTTCACAATCACTCTTCATCATTCTAAGAAGGTTATTCTTTTTTTAATCCAGGAAATCACCGGCTTCCATGCAAATGAAACATACTTAGAATCATAAAACTGTAGAGTTGGGAAGGACCCCAAGGGTCATCTAGTCCAACCCCATGGAATGCAAGAATCTCAGCTAAAGCATCCATGACAGGTGGCCATCCAAACTCTGCTTAAAAACCTCCCAGGAAGGAGAGTCCATAACCTCCTGAGGGAGACTGTTCCACTGCCAAACAGTGTTTAGGGATGTTTTTAATGTTCTGTTGAAAGCTGCCCAGAGTGGCTGGGGAAAACCAACCATATAGGCAGGATAGAAATAAATCATTATCATCATCTTCCTGTCAGAAACTTCTTTCTGTTTAGTCAGAATCTACTTTCTTATAACTTGGAGTCATTGTTCGGAGTCATACCCTCCAGAGCAGGAGAAAACAAGATTGTTCCCTTTTCCATGTGACAGCCCCTTACATATTTGAATATGGCTGTCGTATCTCCTCTCAGTCTCCTCTTTTCCAGGCTAAACATACCCAGCTGCTTCAACTGTTCCTCATAAGGCTTAGTTTCCAGACCCTTGGTCATCCTGGTCGCCCTCCTCTGCACATGTTCCTCCTTAAATTGTGGCGCCCTGAACTGGACACAATATTCCAGGTATGGTCTGACCAAGGCAAAATAAAGCAGGACTATTATTTCCTTGAACTGGACACTATACTTCTGTTGATGCAGCCTAGAATGGCATTCACCTTTTTTTTTTTTTTTGCTGCTGCATCACTGTTGACTCGTGTTATGCTTGGGGTTCACCAAGACCCCTAGATCCTTCTCACATGTACTACTGGTAAGCCAGGAGTCCTCCATCTTATATTTGTGTTGCTGGTTCATCCTGCCTAAGTGCAGAACCTGACATTTGTCCCTATTGAAATTCTTATTATAAATTATATTTTATTAATTTTCCATACATTCATACCACATTACAATTTCTATTAAATTTTCTGTTTTTGACTTCCTTCGGCCTCTCTGCCAATCATCCAAATTCTAACCTTTAATTACACATTTCCAAATTTTGCTATTGCCTTTATACCTACCCCCCACTTCTATTTGCCTTTTTACAATATTTCTTGTGCTATTACAGAGCTTCTCTAAATGCCACTAGCGTTATTCCATTATCACTTATACATTCCCAGTATTCAACTAATTTTCCCCAGTCCTCGATAAACTTTTGATCTCGTAGATATCTGATCTTCCCAGTCAGTTTATCAAGTTCTGCATAGTCCATCAGCTTCATTCTCCATTCCTCCAACGTTGGTATTTGTTCTTGTTTCCATTTCTGGGCCAGTAATATTCTTGCCGCTGTTACTGCATATTGGAAAAGTTTATGGTCCTTTCTATTTATTTCATTACCGACAATTCCTAAGAGAAAAGCCTCTGGTTTCTTAACAAATGTATATTTCAACATTTTTTTCAGTTCATTATATATCAACTCCCAGAAGCTTTTCACTTTCTTACATTCCCACCACATATGATAAAATGTACCATTTTTTTTTTTACATTTCCAACACTTCTTACATGTTTTGTACATTTTTGCAAGTTTTACTGGTATAATATACCATCTATATATCATTTTCATAACATTTTCCTTTAATGCAGTACATGCAGTAAATTTAATACTTTCATTCCATAGTTTTATCCAGTTGTTAAATTGTATATTATGACCAATATCTCTGGCCCATTTTATCATGACTGATTTAACTTCTTCGTCCTTTGTATGCCATTCTAACAATATCTTATACTGTCCCTATTGAAATTCATTCTGTTAGTCTGGGCCCAGTTCTCATTTTGAATAGTGGACCACTCATTTGAACAGAGTCATCTTAGGAAGGTTGCAGAACCACAATGTTTGTGTGCACTTTATAAATACTCCAGGTTGTGGTGGGGTTTCTGAAGAAACAGAAGAATCTATTTATACAAAGCCGCCGGCTAACATGACGGGGGGATAGCTGACATTAATTAACCCTCTTTTCTCTTGATAGGGGGAATGATAGAGTAAGCTATGCGGGCTGATTGGCTCATATATTGCAACCTTCCGTCTCATCCTTGGACAGAGGGCATATCTGCACTACAGACCTAATCTAATGTAATAGTAATTTCCTCTCCCCAGAGAGCCCTGGCAATTGTAATTCTGTGAGAGGATACAAGCAAACAGCGCCTGCATTTTAACCACAGATTCCCTGGGTTTCTGTAATGAGAAGCCCCACAGAGAAACAGGTCTCAAACTGATATAAATTTGTAGCCTGGGTGTGCCTGCATATTCCTAGATCTCACCAGTGGTCTCCTATCATGTATGGTGTGAACATAGGTGATAGCTCTATGGAGGACCACATACTGAACTGAGCTTTATTTAAGAATGGACTTAATACTGTTATGAGTTTGGGGAGGATGCAGGCTGCATGCCTGAGCTCCCTTCTGATTCCTGGATCCAGTGTGGATTCAGTTGCTGGAATAGCCAGGCCTGGTAATGGCCCACTGATTATGGGTCATTAAGATAGCAAAGGGTTTGACACTGTGCCAGAGGACAATTGGGTGGTCCCCACTCCCTCAACTGTTAGAAAGACAACAGGCCACAGTTGAGAGTTGAGTTGGAATCATAGAATTGTAGAGTTGGAAGGGTCATCTAGTCCAACACTCTGCAAGGCAGGAATCTCAACTAAAGCATCCATGGCAGATGGCCAGCCAACCTCTGCTTAAAAAACCTCCAAGGAAGGAGAGCCCACGACTTCCCAGGGGAGTTTGTTCCACTGCTGAGCAGCTCTTACTGTCAGAAAGTTCTTCCTGATGTTTAGTCTGAATCTCCTTTCTTGAAACTTGAAGACATTGGTTTGAGTCCTACCCTCCAGACCAGGAGAAAACAAGCTGGTTGCCTCTTCCATGTGACAGCCCATGAGATATTTGAAGATGGCTATCATATCTCCCCTCACTCTCCTCTTTTCCAGGTTAAACATGCCCAGCTCCTTCAACCATTCATCATAGGGCTTGTTTTCCAGACCCTTGATTATCTTGGTTGCCCTGGGCTCAACTGGGCTTGGCTGGAATTGTCCCCAAGCCCAGCTTAGCTGAGGATACACCAGACTCACCCAGCTGAGCCAAAGCTGACTGATCCAAGGCCAACGTAACTCCCCCAAAAGGAATGTTCTGGATGTTTATTGGAGGTAGGGCTCTATTATATGACCTGGCAACCTGGCAGAGAATAGTCTTTTAAAGGCTTGATTTCCCTCTGCTGGGCTTAGGCAAAGCAACAGCAGCCTCACTGTTGGGTCTGGTGTAACTTTATGCTGACTTTCTACACCAGGAGAGCCCTAGTTGTCCCCTGACCTCTTTCCAAAGGGAACCCAATGTGCCAGGAGCTGCACCCCTGGAATTTCTCGACTCAGAGAAGAGGGATGCATGTAACATTATTCATGCAGAGTGCTGAGCTGAGCTGACATGAGAAGAGATATACATATCTGGGCCTGGCAAAATCCTGTTCCCCTTGTTTTAATACTGCAAGAGCAATGTGGAGATTTCCTATTTAGCCTTTAGATATAGTGTGTTCCAAGCAGCCTGTATTGGTTATTATTTATGCTTTAAAATTGAATTACAGAATTAATAGACAAAGGGAAACTAACCCATTGAATAAGCAATTTGATGCACTGGCTTACATGAAATTACACTCAAAATTAATTCAGATCCTCTCCAATATGATTGTTGTGAAATGGACTGAAAAATCTTTAAAGGCCGCGAACAAAAGAAATAGTTTCATTAGGAATCTGAATTGCAGCCATGCTGTAGATGTGCTTTTCATCCTATGAGCACATACGGAACAGCTACACGGCAGAACGAACATTTGTGGAATGCTCATCGTCTCATATGAGGAGGTTAGCCTAGAGATAACTAATGGAGAATTCCCAATACTCCACTAGACTATAGTTTTTCAGAGGTGTCCTCAGAGGTAGTCCTCCAAGGCTGACCCAAGTCATTTAGTCGTGTCCAACTCTTCGTGACCCCATGGACCAAAGCACGCCAGGCACTCCTGTCTTCCACT
Organism: Podarcis filfolensis; assembly: GCF_964270895.1. Lineage (NCBI taxonomy): Eukaryota > Metazoa > Chordata > Lepidosauria > Squamata > Lacertidae > Podarcis > Podarcis filfolensis. The sequence goes on along the minus strand of NC_139607.1, from coordinate 82,223,008 downwards.
GCTTCCCGCGGTTTGGTCAAACTCATGCTGGTAGCTTCAAGAACACTGTCCAACCATCTCGTCCTCTGCCGTCCCCTTCTCCTTGTGCCCTCCATCTTTCCCAACATCAGGGTCTTTTCCAGGGAGTCTTCTCTTCTCATGAGGTGGCCAAAGTATTGGAGCCTCAGCTTCAGGATCTGTCCTTCCGGTGAGCACTCAGGGCTGATTTCCTTCAGAATGGAGAGGTTTGATCTTCTTGCAGTCCATGGGACTCTCAAGAGTCTCCTCCAGCACCATAATTCAAAAGCATTGATTCTTCGGTGATCAGCCTTTTTTATGGTCCAGCTCTCACTTCCATACATCCAAGTCATTAAGGCCCTTAACTTTTTTGAAGCTGGGTCTCTGGCAGGTTCCCTATGTTGGCCAATCAAACGCCTCCCCTTTCCTGCTGATTGGCTCCTAGGGATGATGGAGAGCAAGCATGTGGGGAGACCTGCAAAGGAGGGAGAAGTGGAGGAGAGAAGAGTTTGGAGCAGGCGGAGATGAGGAAAAGTGGACAAGGAGGTTGGGGAGAAGAGAACTTGGGCTGCTGCTGCTATCCCTCCTCGGACGATGCTGAAGATCTGTGCTACTTTTGCACTTTCCTTTGAGGAACATTGGCCTGGAAGGGGGAGGATGAGAGGGAGAGAGACTGAGAGAGTGGGGGGCAGAAACATAACTAAACGTTCTCTTCTTGTACATCCTCTAGCTTGTTGGTTGCTTAAGAAAAGAGGAGGTGGAAGATGTGTGGTTTTGATCCAGACCAAAGCCAGGAGGAGGGTGTGGCCAAAAAGTAGGTGTGGCCACCACACACACTGAAAAGCCGTGGAATTCAGTTGTAATGTGATAAAATTCAACGTAAGATATAAGAAAGCAGTAAAAAATACACTTAAAAGCAAAATGGATATTTAATGTGATGGATGCAGGAGATTATGGGGAAAGATGGGCGACATCATGGTGGGTTGCTGCACTGACAGTTATGCTGAGAAACCTTCCCACTCCTCATCCCCTAGCTCAACTCTGGAGAGAATGAAGTATGTTTGTATTCAAGGGGGAAACACTTCCAAACTTGCTGCTCAACAAAAATTGTATTCGTCTCCAGCTTTGGTTCGCTCTTTGTTTTCACGCCTAGCACCACCGGATCCCTGTTTTATAGGATGTATCATAATGTAAATAACAATAGTTCAAAGAGAACTATCCAGGGCACCATAATAGATAGATCCAGTTAAATTCCTTGTCCTTTTAAGAATAGCTGGCTCATTAAGAGCCTCTTGCAGTCTTTGTCATCATGTTTGATTCAAATCAAATTAAGAGGCCGAACTTACAAGATCAAAGGTCCCCACTTTAGGACACAGTGCCACCATTTCTGTTGTATCTCATTACACCACACCCCCTCCCCCATGTCATTTTTTATTAACTGGACACCATTCACAACTTACCGAAACGAGATGCAAATCAGTTTTGGAGCTGCCCCTGCAAACATTATTTTAGACTTTAACATCTATCCACATTTTCAAATGGCAAGCGTTCCCTTCTTCTATGCAAAACAAGATGCATCTGTGTGAAAAATGACTACAAAATGTTGCTGAAAATGCAGTCTGCAGCTGCTCCCCACCCCACCCCCTTCCCATACTTCTGATAGTATAAGATGATGCTTTTAAATGACTTGCTGCCTTGTAAGCACAATCAAGTTGTAATGGGATTTTTTTTTTTAAGTTGCTTTGCAAAGGAAGGAAATGAAACAGCTCTATTAAGTTTGGCTTGGTCTCAAGCTTATTCGCCTGAGAATAAGCCCTACCATACTCAACAGGACTTCTGAGTAAGGATGGGCAAATCTGCCCATTTCAGTTCCTTGTTTTTCCAAAGGAAGGAAAGTTTTGCTGATCTTATCTGCGTGTTTAATGTTGATGGTTTCCAGTAGATTTGGTTTTAATTGTTTTGTGGATTGTAGCTGTGTTTTTTATCTGTAGTTTTATTTGTTCGCGAGCTCTCTGATTAAGTGCTTTAAGTGCTGTAAGTGGTTGATTAAGCAGTTAGTGAACTCTTTGATTAACTGGTTTATAACTCTCCTGAATTACGTACAATATAAGCCACGGTACAGTACCCATTTTATTAGTATCATAGAATAGTGAGAGAGCCGGGGGGGGGTGTGTGTGTGTAGGCAGACCTCACTGGGCAACCTTGGTCCAGTCTCTTTCTAAGCTGAGTCCACCTAAGAAAGGGGTCATGCACCAAGACAGACTTCTCTCTTAAGTTCTCAGGTTCTCAGGCTCATTTCCTATCTGCTATTAAAAATTAAACAGCAGTTACTAGGAATGATGTATAAAGAAATCAAATGCCCTACTATATTTGTATGCTTGAGGCAGAAATCCCTGCCGGGGCAGAATGTATGCAGTCTCTCTCATGTTATCTTTAAAGAAGGTCACTTGTCATTGTGTGTTGTGTTGTGTTGTTGTTTTTGTTTAAAAGAGTCTCTGTGCAAATATCAGAAGATCCTCCTCCTCCTCCTCCTCCTCCTCCTCCTCCTCCTCCTTCTTCTTCTTCTTCCACTGCCCTATACCCAGAGGTCTCAGGGTGGTTCACAGAATAAAATAAAAATATAAAACCACAAAATACATAATAAAAATAAAAACAACAACCCACTAGCCACCCCCCCCACAAAAAATACATTTTAAAAGGACATAGTATGTAAATCAGATCAAATTGTGCCTCTGTGTGTAGTAGAGCAGAGCTGGGTGATGTCATGAAGAGGTGACAGCCTTGTTTAGGAGTAAGTTGTAATAAAACACTTGGAAAAGTCAGACTCTCCCTCAACTCTGCTAGCAACACACTATGCTTCCAGTTTTCCACAATGCTTAGATGATAGATAGATAGTCCCAAGCAACTCGGGTTCCAGAAGTTTTGTTTATCATATTTCGTCGTCAATCATATTGTGCAGACTGATGCAAAAGAGGACAAGGCTCCTGTATCTTTAGTTGTGTAGAAGAGACATTTTCTTTTCTGAACAATAATTAAATGTGCAATAGCCTTTTCTTCTTTTGCATCTTGGCACTATAGTAGGCACCAGAACTTTGTTTTGCTTCTTAGCTAAATCCTTTTAGGTACCACGTCGGCTAAAAGAAAGCGTACCTCCCAACATCATTTCAGATGAGCTGCGGTGAATAACATGGTCTTAAATGTTGAATTTGAAATCTGCCAAAAAGGTTATTTGTTTGCTTACAACATAAACTGTTCCTCATGATGGTAATTTCCAAGTCAGAGGCAGAAATGCAAGCAAAGCTGATGGGAAGAATAGCAAATGGCCAGCCTTATGCTTGCAGAAGGCACATTTCTGGTATATACTTAACAGCTTCCGAAGGAGCATTCAGTTTTGCTCTGGCTCCCTCTCTCTAGAGAATCAGACTGCAAGCAACAGCAATGTATAATTAAAGGATGGGAACTTAAGTGAATGGTAGTCAATTGTGGTTACATAATGAGATGCTCTTGTGTCACATGACATCGCAATGAAACAAATGCTCTTGAAGTCTTAAGAGTACGTGCGAGGCCTCTGGGGAGACATTGATTTCTCTCTTTACCATTGCAGTATGTACACACTAGTAAGCCAGCCGTTTGAGGATGAATATGTTAATTGAGCACCAAGAAGAGAGGAGAGTAAAGGTGACACCGAGAGTTGGTGATTGATTATGTTCAGCATGCAGAGGGCTGTAAAACTGCAGTTGGATACTCCAGGTTTGGGGGAGCTCTTGGTCATGATGACGATGATAGAATTCGTTACCTGCCCTGAGAAAGTCTCAGGGCAGGTAAAACTGATTTAAAATCCAACATAAAAAAGAGCTGAAACAGACCGCAGTCACAGGACTAGGGTGTCCTGAGGGGGACCACTTTTTCCTCACTTCTGCTGCAAGGATACTGTCCTTTCTCTCCTGGACCCAATCCAAAGAGCCGCCCAAAGGGAGAAGGCAACTTTCTGGGTGTTTCCAAGCCCGATTCAAAGCACTGGTTGTTGTTGTTTAGTCATTTAGTCGTGTCCGAAAACATGCATCAAACAGCGTAAGCTGTTTATTGTTACTTCATGGATGGTGGTGGTAGATAGAGGGGGCTGAACTTCTCCTCAGGGAGAATGAATGAGGATGGATGTTGTTGTTGTTGTTTAGTCGTCTAGTCGTGTCTGACTCTTTGTGACCCCATGGACCAGAGCACGCCAGGCCCTCCTGTCTTCCACTGCCTCCCGCAGTTTGGTCAAACTATGCTGGTAGCTTCAAGAACACTGTCCAACCATCTTGTCCTCTGTCATCCCCTTCTCCTTGTGTCCTCCATCTTTCCCAACATCAGGGTCTTTTCCAGGGAGTCTTCTCTTCTCATGAGGTGGCCAAAGTATTGGAGCCTCAGCTTCAGAATCTGTCCTTCCAGTGAGCACTCAGGGCTGATTTCCTTAAGAATGGAGAGGTTTGATCTTCTTGCAGTCCATGGGACTCTCAAGAGTCTTCTCCAGCACCATAATTCAAAAGCATCAATTCATCTAAAGCTGTTAGTGGTTTGGGTTCATGTTATTATCTTTTTTTTTAAAAAAAATAATTTTTATTAACAGGCCAATCACATCACATTATTCAAATCACATTGGTTCTGAATTATACAGCCAAATTTTAAAAATTTTTGAGGGTACCCATACATCAAGCTCCGCACGAGTCCAAAATTTCGGATAAGTCCAGACATCACTCATTTTACTGCATTAATTAATCAGTTCTATCCAGTTCGATCCGGATAGTCCTTTATTACTTTCTTTCTCATCTTGTTGTAGTCATATATTCCTTTCTTTGTGATCTCTGATGGTTCTCACAAGCAGACTGAAAGCTGGCGTCTCTGTGTGGGTTTTGTACTCTTCAAAAGCTATATCACTCCGGGACAGCCTCTGTTCAACGCTTCCATAAACAAAGTTAATCTTCGGTCTGTCCTTTATTTTTCCAGGCTAGCCAAATAAATCAAATAGATCAGGGGGCTCTGTCAGGTCAAACTTTCAATTCCAACCCTCCTTCTCTTTCCAACAATCCTGATTCTCCTCCCCCGTCCTTCTTTCTCCGGCAAGCCTGTCTTGGCGAGACGCCATTTTTTAACTGCGTCATGAAAATTTTCCACTTTCTCACCGTTCACCAATCTTCTCTCCTGTTGTAATCCATCCCCACACAGTTCTTAAAATCCTGCTTATGATTCTTAAAAATGCGACGATCTTGTTTCTTTCTGGGGTGGAGGGTTATTATTATCACATCGTACAAAGGAAAAAAGGGTTTTTCCTCCACCCCCCCTTCGTTCCAAACATACAGTCTCCTGGTGGTGACTCATCAAAAGATTTGCTTATCCATCCGTCGCTCCAGGGTCACAGAGATCCATTACTCAGCAGCCTTATCTGTCGAGCTTTACTTGATATATGTGCTTCAGCTTAATTTCCAATCGTATGTTTCCAATTATAATTCCGAGCTGAAGCAACCAGCACGCGCTGGTTGGAATCGGCGTCAGGAAGAGCTGACTTCACCGAGGGCTCATGCCAAGTGTTCGGCACCCCCATCTCTCGGATCAGGGGGTGCATTGTGAACACCGCTGGCGGGACAGATTCCCCCTACATCCTAGGGGGAAGGGAAGGCTGCCTACTTCCCATAGCAGCCCCTTAATTACCTTGTATGGGTCAGAGAGATGTTATTGTCGGTCATCTTCCAACGCGCCACCTGGTGGCCCCCCCGGGTTCATGTTATTATCTAAAGGGAAGCTACACCAGGGATCAGCAACATTTTGGCCCAGTGGCCAAAGTCATGTGCACAGTGCAAAATGGCTATTTTAGGGTTGCAGTGGCGGACTTGGGGTTCTCTAAATTTCAGCAGTGTCTTCTGCAGCACTAAAATTCGTTGACTCCCGCCTTTTGCACTCCACTCTACAGCATTGTTGTAGCACCCAGTGCAGCCGCACAAGTCACGCTACACTAAAACCGCCTCTGGCGGTTGTCGTATGTTAAAGAGCAGAAAAGGAGAAAGGACCACCAAATGGTGTGGACATGCTTCCACGCAGCCCCCTCCTCATCAATGGAGAAAAAAAGGCACCTATATCAGTCACTACTGCCTTACTGCACCTCTCCCCTGCTCCAAACAGAATGGAGTGTGGGTGTCTAATTCTGGCATCCAATGAAATGTGAGCAAGTTTAAGAGTGTGTGTTCCATGGAGGAAAGGCCAAGTCAGTGCAAACTGGAAGTGAGCAGGAACAGGAGTCTCTTGTGCACTGTGGATTTCTGAGGGTTGTTTTCTGTTTTTGTTTACTGAGACCTTGGCAACCCCTGGACTACACCCATTTGAACATGTCTGCAGTATGAAATTGTCTGAGCACTGAACCAGTACGGGTGGTGAAATGCACAAGAGACAGGAACTTTTGGGTAGTGGCCCCAGCTTGATGAAGCTCCCTCGCAACAAGAGCAGTAGCAGACAGTGTGTTGGGGAGGTGGTGCTCCCCTGACCTTGCAGTTGAGCCACTGCCGCTTACCAGGAAGGAGAAGGACGGGGGGGGAGGCTGCTGCCATTCATCATTTATTAAATTTACATACTGCCCTACATCCGAGGATCACTGGGCGGTTTACAGCATAAAAATGCAAATATACATAACACAGTTTAAAAGGCCATAATCAGTTAAAGGCCTGTGAAATATACTCGGAGTTGAGAATGGATTTCATGTTCTTGATTCAGCTCATAGTGGTGAGGAGGAATGGAAGTTCCCCCAGAATGTCTGCTTTATATACATTAGTTACACAATGGGCCCCACGTGATTGGCTAATTCCGGGATTCTCCTGCAGGCCAATCAGGTTGCAGATTCACTTCCACCTGGAGCTGGATTGGGTGGCTCCTGTGGACCAATCAGTCTGCTGCATTCTGAATCTTATTGTTCTAGGACCAATCAGACTGCTGCATTTTGGATCCTATTCAACTCAGTACATAACAGCCTGGTTGAAGAGGAACATGTTTGCCTGGTGCCCAAAGAGATGTAGTGAAGGCACCAGGTGAGTATTCCCAGAGAGAGCATCCCACAAATGGGGAGCCACTGCAGAAAAGGCCCTTTCTCGTGTTGCCTCCCTCCGGTGTGGTGCAAGCACAGCAGCAGCAGCACAGGAAGGGCTCTGCTGGTGTGTTCACACTGCACCAACCTCCCTGCCGCCTGGCCACCTTTTCTCCTGGCACACAGCAGCGTCTCAGCTGTTGGGGGTGAGGTCAGGCGAGTGCTGCTTCCCCACAATGCCGTCCACTCCTGCCCAAGAGCTGCAGTTGGCTCCCTCTCCGTTTCCTTTCAGGAAGGCCCTGAAGATGTTTTTCTTTCAGGCTGCTTTAATTAGGAGTGGATTGTTCTTTTTCATTTGCTTTCCAAAGGCTGCGAGTTAGGATTTTATAATGGGGTTGCTCAGTTGAGAGCAGATGGCTGTGCTGCTCCTTCTGTTTAATCATATGAATTGCGAATGTTGGTGTTTGTTTTTAAAAGTTCTCCTTTTATATTTGTAGGCCACTTTGGGGAAATATTTATATTTGGAAAGGCCGCGAGGGGGTGTCTTAAATAAATAAAATAAACAGGCTTCAGGATGAGTGGATGCTCCTGTTTTCCCTCTTCATTCTTGCTGGTACTCCCTTCCTTTGAACAGGCAGTGACAGCAAGACAGAGAGCAGCTTATGCTAACATCTTCCTTTTTCACGTGCATCTTACTCTCATGTGTGCATTTTTGAGCACATTACTTGGCTGGGAATCTGCACTGCAAAATTCAGAGGGCTACAATTTCAAAGGAGGATTGTGTTTCGGTTCTCGGATTGTTTTGGAAATTGAGAATTAGGTGAGTTTGCTTTTAACTGTGCACCAAATTGAATTTCTTCCCCCACCCGCAGTAGCAAGTGAGTTTTTCATTATTCTTCCTCCGGCTGGAGGAGCACCATCGTTTCCTCTGAGGTGGATGGATTGATGGGAGCTGCTCAGCATCTTCCGCCTGCCATTCCTCCTTCAGATTGGCAGCAGCATGACACACAGAGCTGCCACTCTTGAAATTATGTCCCTTTCCGCTGGAGAACTCCTGATATATTTTACGACTGCTTCTGCTGAGTTAGGGTCTGAGACTTTCCCAACACCTGACCAGAAAAGAAGTGAGCCTGCTCTGTTTTCTGACTGCCGGCCCAAACAATAGAATGGAAAGTTGCTAACATTTCAGGTTGCTTGCCAGAATTATAGGAGAGGCCACAGCTCAGTGGCAGAGTGCATGTTTTGCATGCAGAAAATGTCAGGTTCAGTCTCTAGCTTATCCAGTTAAAAGGATATTCGGGAGCAAAAGAGCTCTCTCAGCCTCACACCTTGGAGAGATGCTGCCAGTCTGAGTAGGCGAGGCAAAATATGGCACTCCAGATGTTTTCTTGTACTTGTTGGCATCTGTTTGTCTCAAGAGACAATGGAGTGCATCTCCGGGGTGTGTGTGTGAATCAAACCTCTGTGTTAGCAGCACCAAAGTGACCTCCCCAGGGCACAAGTCTGGGCAAGGTGTATAGAGGTCCTGGGCTGCCCAGACAACACAACCCCCCTCTTGGCCTTGCTGATGTGGTCTGAAAGAAAACAGAGCAAGTGCATTTGGCACCAGCTTGGCTGCAGGAGTTGCTGGGAGGAGGCGTACAGGGCACCACCCAACTGCCTTAAGGATTTTTGTGTGGTTTACTGCTTAGCCTTTCTTTCTCTTGAATATATCCCGCAAGGCAGTGGACGTTTAGGATCAGAGATTTCCTTCTCCTAGATGGGTTACATCCCCAGGTTGATGAGCCCCATCTTCCCCTCACTTCCCTCTACAGTATATGCAGAAACCACCTTCTTGACCTTTGGGCCCACTATTGGTCTTGTCCGCTCAATCCACCAGAGCTTGTCCCTAGATCATTGAGGGTTTGAGACCCACTGACTACCCTCACTTCATTTAAATGGCCAGTCGAAGCTGTTCCTGGGGTGTGGCTGCTGTTACATGCTGACAGCTTCCAGGAGCCACAGGTGAGAAGTGAGAATGGGGTGGAGACCAAAAGTGGACAAACTACCCCAGAAGGAGGACAACGTGTCCTTCATCTGCCCATCCCCTAAATTCCCATATACCCCCTATGACCCATGGCCCACAGTTCAGAGAAAGTGTGTCCACTTTGCTTGCAGAATGTCCTGGGTTCAATCCGTGGAACTTCCAGGTAGGGCTGGGAGAGTCCCTTGTTTGAAACTGTAGAATGACACTGCCAGTCCTTGTGGAAGGTGTGGGGTGGGTAGACCAGTGGTCTGAGGTAATTTTTTCTATATTCCTGTGCTTCCAGCTGCTGGAAGATGGGGGGAAGTGAATTGTACATAAACCACTTCAAGATCTTGGGACACCAAAGTGGTCTATAAATGGAAATAATAATGATAGCTATCCAGCTGAGGCTCCAGTACTTTGGCCACCTCATGAGAAGAGAAGACTCCCTGGGAAAGACCCTGATGTTGGGAAAGATGGAGGACACAAGGAGAAGGGGATGACAGAGGACAAGATGGTTGGACAGTGTTCTTGAAGCTACAAACATGAGTTTGACCAAACTGCGGGAGGCAGTGGAAGACAGGAGGGCCTGGCGTGCTCTGGTCCATGGGGTCACAAAGAGTCGGTCACGACTAGATGACTAAACAACAACAACAACATCCATCCTCATTCATTCTCCCTGAGGAGAAGTTCAGCCCCCTCTATCTACCACCACCATCCATGAAGTAACAATAAACAGCTTACGCTGTTTGATGCATGTTTTCCCTCCTTAAGGTTTTCAACAAAGACAAATAAGCGAATTATTCATCTCGCTTCCTCCATCCTATATACCTCATGATGCACTCTGCTTTGCAAAGCTCAGCATTCCTCTCAGAGCCTAATTTCAATTTAATGCAAATGAAGAGGCACCTAACGGTTCAGCAGAATTAATTAGGCTCCGGTTATTGGCAGAGCCATCAGCTGGGGCCTCGCTGGGCAGATGCGCTTTGTCACAAATGTTGTCTCCAACCCACTCAGCTGGGCTTCTGAGCACAGCAGACAACACCTAATGGGAGTAGACTGTTTTAATTTATAACACTGGCCATTTTAAATAGCAGTTCTCCCATTCCCTGCCCAAGGCAACAGATCTATATAGGTCATAGAGGTGCCAAAATTGTATGGAATTTTGCACATAAACACACCTAAATTAATGTCCTGCATAATCTCCAACTCTTTTTATATGATTTCAGCAGCTAATGAGACTTTGCTGTTTATTATTGTCATCTGCTAGCTGTCCAAAGATGCGGTCATTAAGCATCACTGAGGACCATAGCAGAGCGTACCGTAACTATTGCTATTCTAAATCCATTTTCCTAGGAGAAATCCCCATCGAAAACTCACATCTCAGTAGACATAGTTAGGATTGCAGCCTAATGCCCAAAGAGCATGATGCCTAACTTGGAAAGATCTGTACTGTCAAAGGGGTACATGGTGGCATGTAGAATAGAAAAGACAAAAGGAAGCAGTTCTTCACACACTGCACAATCTATAGAATTTGCTACCAGAGGATGTAATAAAGGCCACCTTTTCTGATGGCTTTGAAAGGGGATTAGACAAATTCATGGAGGGTAAGGCTATCAATAGGGACACGGGTGGCGCTGTGGGTTAAACCACAGAGCCTAGGGCTTGCCGATCAGAAGGTCGGCGGTTCGAATCCCTGGGTTGGGGTGAGCTCCCGTTGCTTGGTCCTTGCTCCTGCCAATCTAGCAGTTCGAAAGCACGTCAAAGTGCAAGTAGATAAATAGGTACTGCTCTGGCGGAAAGGTAAACGGTGTTTCCGTGCACTGCTCTGGTTCGCCAGAAGTGGCTTAGTCATGCTGGCCACATGACCCGGAAGCTGTATGCCGGCTCCCTTGGCCAATAAAGCGAGATGAGCGCCGCAACCCCAGAGTCGTCTGCAACTGGACCTAATGGTCAGGTGTCCCTTTACCTTTACCTAAGGCTATCAATGGCTGCTGTTGTTTCCTTCCATCTGTCTCGAGAGACAATGGAGTGCGCCTCGAGGGGTGAAGTCAAACCACTGTGTAGCAGCACGAATGTGACCTCCCTGGGGCGCAAGCCTGGGCAGTGTGCATGAGGGCCCTCATCCTGATGGATCATGTTCTACCTGAGAATTAAGGAGACAGTCTGCCTGCCTCCCCAAGTGTATGACTGCAATAAAGAATAATACGAGAAGCCAGGAGTTTTGATTGCTCACATTCAAGATCCCAGGAAAAATATTTCCTCATTTCCTCGTTTAAATGGGTGGCGCTGAGAAATGTTTGGCTCAATGCTACCAATTAAAAAAGGGTACCTGAACTTATAATAATATTAAGGGTTGGGGAGGGATATTGCAATTATATTATGGTTTGAAATTGTTAGTCGCTCAGGGTGTTCTAATAAGTTTAATAAACAAAATGTTTTTTCCCCTTTAAAATGACAGATAATCAATTTATAAAATCTTCCACCAGATATACAGCTCTGATTTTTTAATAGACTGTGAATCACCCATGGCATCAGTGCTCTTCAGGATGGCTGCTAGCTAGGGGGTACCTTTCATTTATAGAGGCGGGATTGGGTACCACTTTTAACTGTTCTTCAGCTCTCTATTGATGGATGTTCCCATCACACAGGAGTCTTGCATTCTAATTTATTCTCAAGGAGTCAGCCATAGCACAGAAGGAATTTAGCACATTCACATCTGCAGCTGACTGAACAGCAATAGTCAGAAGATTACACAACGTCTTCAGTGCTCTTCTTCCTTTATGGAGCTTAGTTCCAAACCACAAATACATGGCAGAAACTCAATATTACCAAGAACCCAATTTCAGCTTTTTCCAGGTCTCCAATCATTCTGCCTCCATTCTATATGGGAAAGGAGAAACTGGCAACCCAAACAGGGTTCAGGGCCAGCTCTACCAATAGAGAGGTTGAGGTGAATGTCTCCAATGGGAGATGCTGGGAGCAGCAGAGTGTTGGAGTGTCGTTTGTGGTTTAAGTGGCTGACTCCCCACACCCCTAAGCTTCCTGTGGGTGCAATGGAGAATCCTGTCCCCTTGCCACTGTCAAAGTAAGATTCAATAGCCGGTCGGGTCAGCTTTTGTACATGTGATTGTGTATGTGGGGGTACAATCTAGTCCTTTGCCTCAGGCAGCGCAGTGTCATGGTCCTCACCGAACCACTTTGTATCCTTATAAAATCTCTTATTGCTCCCCAGGATTCAAGGTAGAAACAGATGTGCAGAAGCAGAGTTGAGGCAATTTTAAAAGGTATTCACATTTATCATAACAATCACTGTAATACAGGAACTCTTGTAAGAGTACACACCAGAAGTGCACAATATTTATTATATATGTACACACACACACACACACACACACACACACTTTATATAACCCTTCAATAATATTCCCAGGCAGTTTACAAAAAGAATACAGCAACTGAAATGCAAATAAATAAAAAAATAAAGAATAAGCTGAAAACCCACAAAATCATAAAAACAGCATGAGAAATAGTATGGGTAAAATATGCAGCATTCAAGGGTAAATATGGAAACCATGGAAGGGGAGGATGGGAAGTCAATTGCTAAAGTAACTTATGGGTTATGTTAAAATTTGTAAAGTTTTTTCCTCCCTTTGTGAAAAATTAATAAATAAGATTAAAACAACAACAGCATGAGAAAATCAGCAGGATTAAAAGCACATCTGGAAAACTGAGCAAAACAAAAAGATCTTTTCCCTAGCACCAAAAGGACAATACAAGAGGTGCCAAGGCATAACTCCCCCTTATTCCATAAATCAGCCTTCCCCAACTACAGTAGGTGCCCTCCAGATGTTGTGAACTACGACTCCCATTAGCCCCAGCACCTGGTTGAGGAAGGAAACATTAAAGAAACAGCACAAGACAGCAGAGAGAGAGAGAGAGAAAAGGAAACTACAACAATTAAAAAAACACTTGACAGAATGTGCCCAGTCACAAGATAAATATTATCAGGCCCCTCATAATTTACAAATATTTAACAACCAAGCTGTTCAAGTTTTAAAATTCAGATTGTTTCCACAGGTAGGCCTGATCTCTGCACAATATGAAGTCAAAACAAACACCTCACTGAGCATGTGCAAATCAAAATACCACAGCCCTCTTCTCTTCAAGGGCCATACATCACAGTTACATTTGCATGCGCCTCCTCTTTAAATTCTGGTCTATATCTTCTAAACTTCTATGTGCTTTGATTTTAAGCTGTGATTGTCAAGTACATCCTTGGGGTGGGGGGATGTGTCACTTTAAACTATTTAGATCAGTACAAATAAGTCATGTGCAAAGTGAAGAGCTGGGCTATGGCACAATTAACATTCTTTTGGCTCCTTGCCATTTAATTATGCATCCTCTACTTTGATCACCTTGTTCAATGTGAAGGTTTTTATGATGCATTAAACTCCTTTATATTTGGAGTGCCATTCGAGCCATTCTGCATACTGCTAAGGAAATGATATATACAGATGACCTGAGACTTGCGGGCAGAGGTTTCTAAGACATGAACGATAAACTTGGGCAGACGGAAACCTCTTTTTAGCAATAATGGATTAAGTGAAAGCCCGAAATGTCAAGATTTAGTATGGATAAATTGTTAACAGCTGTCTTTGTTGTAAAGTTAAGGGAACTGGAAGAAATGGATGGTGAAAGTCAAATTCAAAGCAGAAAAAGGTATTTTGTGCCGAAACATGCTTTGTGGCAATGGGTTGCAGCCAATGTAGAAATGCATGAACATGCCATAAGAGCAAGGATTTCTGCTTCTGTAAATAGGATCCTCATAAGAGAGGGTCCTGGTTGCGCACGGGACCCAAGAGCTCACTGACAGGGTTAAAATGGGGGAGGGGAGCAAGAAGTCCTGGCCATTCCCCTGGGATCATGCCAGGCGATTTTAGCCAATAGCCAGTGGGCGGCGTAATCCCAGGGGCTTTAAAAACGGCAGTGTGACACAAGGAGGGGCACTTGCTTCGCACTGTTGAACACCCACCCACCCTCCCTAGTTTAGGTGGAGTCGCTTGGCCTTGTTTTGGTTTGGGTTGCCTGTTTTGGAACAGGGGCTGGGTAGGAATTTTCCCATTTGGCAGATTGGCTTTAGCCACTTGGTTTTTGCCTACCCCTTAGCAAATCGTCACAACTTGTAAGGTGGCAGTTAGGCATTGGCTCAGTTGGATTGTGGGGAGGGGAGGTGCAGCAATCACCTGCCCCTCCAGGAACTGGGTATTCCGGTAAAGGAATCTGGGGGTCCTGGATCTCGTCCGAAGCCCGCTTGAGGGGCTAGGGCCATGCCAGGACCACAGCAACCACGGGGTGAGCTTCGGTTGGTCCTCATCGACCTTACTCCCTTGTTTGGTTTACCCCATTGGACTACCACCCTGAGAGGTGGAGTCAGTTATAGTGGGGAGTCAGTGCCTAAGCCAATACCGCTCACGTGATTGTATTTCAATAAAGTTGTGGCCAAAATTTGCCCAAAAAACTTAAACTAATATAAGAGTCCGTGTGTATTTATTTTGGGAGTGGGTCTTGGGGCCTTGAGACGCAATCAAATGTTCTCTCCTCTTGTCCCCCTCTGTCCCCCTAAATCTATTCTAGGGGTTCTTTCAACCCTCTAGAGGAGATTTGGGGAGGGCATAGCATGCAGCAGGAGAGGAGGAAGGAATGTTGTGCAAGCAGAAATCCTTGTGAGCCAGTGTGGTGTAGTGGTTAAGAGCGATAGACTCGTAATCTGGGGAACCGGATTCGCGTCTCCGCTCCTCCACAAGCAGCTGCTGGGTGACCTTGGGCCAGTCACACTTCTTTGAAGTCTCTCAGCCCCACTCACCTCACAGAGTGTTTGTTGTGGGGGAGGAAGGGAAAGGAGAATATTAGCCGCTTTGAGACTCCCTAGGGGAGTGAAAAAGCGGGATATCAAATCCAAACTCTTCTTCTTCTTCTTCTTCTTCTGCTGCTGCTGCTGGGATATGCTATTTAAATACGGTCCTATGTATTTATTTCTTGCACGTCTAACTAGGGATAGGCAAATCTTTCAGTTTTGGTTTCTCTCTTCTTTTTCTTTTTCTTTTTGTCTTTGGCTGTCCATATTTCCACATCAGTTTGTGCAAATTTCCCCTAATATACACATTTTTTTTTCAAAAGCAGTTTCTCCTAATATAATGTACTTTTGTAGGGTATTTTTGTTGGTTGCAGGAAAAAAATGACAAAGAAAGGAGAATTCCCTGGATGCCTAGATCCAAGTTTGGGATAAGTACTCTTTGGAGAGAGAACCTCAGCAGAGATTTAAAATCACAAAATATGCAGCAAAGTAAGGAATGGAAATATAGGCTTTCAGACCTTTAAAATATGCCCTTTCAACGGAGTTCCAATACAGCCCCCTCTTCCCCCAGTATACGAAAAACCACACATTTAATAAGTTAAAAATGATTTACTTACAAACTCTCCAAATACCAGGTTCATGTGCTTTTCCATACATCTGTCAGAAAGGTTGCACATATGTAAAACTTCGTTTAGTTGCAAGGCGGTGAAAGTTCCTCAGTTATTGGTAGAGGAACTCCAGCTGGGCTGGAGCAACCAGCAAATCAGCAAAGCGCTGAATTTCAAAGGATGGTGTGTTTTAGAAAGTCAAGATTTAGCGAGTATGCTTTTAAGTGTGGATTTAAATTCCACCCCCATCCATCAAACCCACCCTTCATTCACATCAATCCCTGGGTAGTTTACAAAACAAATCAATGAAGTAAAATAGGAGCGATAAATAAAACAAGAATTTAGAACTGTGGAAGAATACACGACTTCAATAAACAGCATAGTTTAAATTTGACTTTCAAGGCCTTGTTGCTGTTTAGTCATTTAGTCGTGTCTGACTCTTCATGACCCCATGGATCAGAGCCGCCAAGCACTCCTGTCTTCCACTGCCTCCCGCAGTTTGGTCAGACTCATGTTGGTAGCTTTGAGAACACTGTCCAACCATCTCATCATCTGTCATCCCATTCACCTTGTGCCCTCCATCTTTCCCAACATCAGGGTCTTTTCCAGGGAGTCTTCTCTTCTCATGAGGTGGCCAAAGTATTGGAGCCTCAGCTTCAGGATCTGTCCTTCCAGTGAGCACTCAGGGCTGATTTCCTTCAGAATGGAGAGGTTTGATCTTCTTGCAGCCATGGGACTCTCAAGAGTCTCCTCCAGCACCATAATTCAAAAGCATCGATTCTTCAGCCTAGTTCAGCTATTTATTCAAGGCCTAGTTCAGCTATTTATTGGGTCCCACTGGGCTCTAATGCTAACCAGCTTGAACCCTGGACCTTGGACTCAGATTGCATTCTACACCCCACCCAGCTGCCAGGTGTTTTGATTCCAAGTGTTGGAGCCTTCTGCTTTTTGTCTTTGTTAATGCTGATGCCAGCAGGTCAGCCTTGTAGTTTTGCAAGTTGTTTTTTTTAATTCCTTGGTCTCCATTCCGGAGGTATATTCAAACATGCTATAAGCTTTTATTGATGCCCTACTTCTGAAAGCACTTAGGTGCACAAACAGTGATGTTTGGATGCTGCTTCTCTCTATATATAAATTTGCGCTGGCTTGCAATCAACCCTTTCATTAAAAAAATTCTGCAGACAGCAAAAAAATAAGAATGACAGTATTCCTTATCTGGAGATGCCAAACATTCTAGTGATGTAACCATTTTAATCAAATTAATTCTTCCTGTTGAGCAAGCTGCATCTCTTGCCAGGGCCTTAAATTTATGTGCAATTTCCCTTAATGGTGGCTTATAATTATTTCGAACACCGCCAATCAATTCATTGTGCTATAATCTGAATTATTAAATAATGGGGGGAATCTTTAGAAGTGCTTAAGAAAAGAAGGCACAGCAAAGCAACTTTTGAACAGCCTGTTAGCAGACATAATCTGAAATGCTCTGTTTTAATCCACTCCTGGAGCTGCTTCTTATCAAAATCCTATCTTCGCTAATGCAGATGGCTCTGCCTCACGGGGCAGTTTGCATGGGTGAAATTAGAGGTGATCAACATCAGCGGGATGGCTAATTAAAAATGTGAAGGCTGCAACCGCTACAGACTTAGCCAGGAATAAGTTTCACTGAACCCAGTGAAACTTCTGAAAAAGATATGCATATCAGCTCACACTGTGGACCAACTTGGAAACTCTTTGTTTTGATCACTTGGCCAGACGCATCACTGTACAGTGGTACCTCGGGTTACAGACGCTTCAGGTTACAGACTCCGCTAACCCAGAAATAGTACCTCAGGTTAAGAACTTTGCTTCAGGATGAGAACAGAAATCACATGGTGGCAGTGGGAGGCCCCATTAGCTAAAGTGGTACCTCAGGTTTCAGGTTAAGAACGGACCTCCAGAACGAATTAAGTTCTTAACCTGAGGTACCACTGTACATGCTAATGGCTTGTCCTTTTTTCTGGCACCTGTGTCTGGTACATCACTACCTATTTTGTCTCTTTGGGGTGCCATGTTAAAACCTTCTTGGTATCACAGAACCATAGAGTTGTAGAGTTGGAAGGGACCCTGAGGGGCATCTAGTTCAACCTTCTGCAACGCAGGCATCTCAACTAAAGCATCCATGACAGAATTGCTTGAGTTTTCTTCTGGGTTCAGCAGAGGTGCTTAGAAGTTAAGTATTCAAGAATCATAAAGTTGGAAGGGACTTTAAAAGTAATATAGTCCACACACCCACACCCCAAGCAGACACCGATGTAGAAAAAATGTTGTCTTGAAGTAGGAACCACAACAAAGGAAAGGAGGATTTATTGGTTGAGTTGCTGCTTCAGCAGAGGATGTCATGCGCTCTGCTCTGGAAAAAGTCTGCTGTGTTTCCTTTCCGCTGCATTACTGGCTAGCAATGACCTCCCTGCTAGAGCTGTTGGATTGTGGAGGAACTGGAAAAGTATAACACTCATGGCTGGCTGGGTGAATGGGAGTGAGAAGGGCCTATATGATCATGGGACTCGCAGGAAGTTGCCTGACACTGAGTCATACCATTGGTCCATCTTCCTCAGTATTGTCTACACTGATTATTGTCTATTGCAGGGCTCAGCAAACTTTTTCAGCAGGGGGCCGGTCCACTGTCCCTCAGACCTTGTTGGGGGCCGGACTATATTTCGGAAAATGTAAAAACACGCTGATTCCTGGACCGTCTGCGGGCCAGATTTAGAAGGCAATTGGGCCGGATCTGGTCCCCGGGCCTTAGTTTGCCTATCTATTGCATCCCATGTCACACCATCATTCACTCATATTGATATTAGTCCCATTTCCCACGCTCCACCCCAGCATAGTTTCTCATAGATCTTGCCAGAAAATGAAAATGAGGACAGCTTGGATTGACAGAGGCAATTAGACAATTCCAGAAACCCAGCAGTCTTAAGGATAAAAAGAGAGCCTTTCTCCTCATTCCTTGCCGTTAAGAAGAAAGAGAAACTTAAAAGACAGTTAAATGAAAAGCTGTGAACATGAGACCATGAGGAAAGCTGGCAGATTAAAAGAAAATCTTTCTGAGTGGATAGGAAATTGGTCCACCTGATTTGAAATATAGTACCTTTAAGGTTCTGTGCCCCCCAGGGCTGGAGTAGAAATCTCCCCCTTTCAGGAGTGTAACTGGAGTGGAGAATAGGGGCAAATGACCCAGATACAAGCTGGATTGTAAATAAGAATCCAGATATCACCTTGCTGAGAGACTTGGGGCCCATCTAGACTGGTTTCTTTTGCGGTCATATTCTGTAAGGGTGCAATAATGCAGAGGTTTATAAGTAAACACAAGCAGAAGTTTTTCTTTTTGTTAAACCAGCTTTTATATATTTGGCATTTTTAATGTTGTTGATATGCTTTTGTGGGGATAAGAAAATAAAATAAAGAGAGGAGAACTATTGCTCTGAGCTTGTTGGAAGAAAGGTGGGATAAAAATGTGAACACACAAACATGCCTAATCCCTGCTAGTGCTGGCTGCACCTTAACAGAAAGCGCTTTATTGTCTGAAAAGACTTGGAGACTGCAGTGGGGCAGGGTGGTGGATGAGGCCAGGTACATACAAGGCGTAATAGCCAGGTTGAGCTCGATGCAATTGAGTGTAATTAGTAAAAAATGGAGAAAGAGATTACATTGCTGGTGGTTAAGTAATGAAGACCTTGATGGGAGAGGAAGCCGTTTCTGTGCAGAGGACAAATCTTGTCATAAGTGGTGACTACAGATCGAGACTGCGGGACAAAGTGAACAGGAGGAAACTCTCCTTGAGGTCAGATGCAAATGACAGCGAACAAATGGCTGCAAATACCGGGAGCTAACTTCAAAGCAATCGTGGCCATAAATTAAGTGACTGTTGACATTCATATCAAGGCAACTCTCTCCAGGCATAAACAAGGCATCAGATTGGTATAGAAGTTGGCACTTAGCTTCTGAATATATAAAATCAGGACTGGGGTCAGAAATAGACATTATGTCACTTGGATGAGAAGGGCCCTGTGACCCAGTCACTCCCTACGTAATGAAATAGCCAGACAAGATAGCAGCATATAGAGTTTGGGGTTCAATTAGGCCACAACTTTACTGGTTACAGATGTGAAGGGTTTGGCATAGGCACAGCATGAAGCCGTTTAATTGACTCCAGCCCCTCTGCTGGAGGCAGATACCCTCTATTTAAGGAGACCCTCTATCTAAGGGTAAACTACACCACGGCTATGACCTACATCAAATAGGACCAATGAACCCCAGGCCATCTCAGCTCAGCCCACTGCCTCCCTGCCCATAGAAAGCCTTGTTTTGGGACTTTCCAGTGGCAGCTTCCAGAGGCACCTCTGATCGACTGCATTCTGAATAGGCAGAAGAAGGGGGACTCAATGCCAGCTGAGTGATGCTGGCCAAGCATTTGGTCAAAGCACATTTGGGGTTTTTTTGGTCATACCTCGGTGCTTATTGTGAACAGGAATTTGTCTACCGTTTGCCTCTTTTTCACATATCACGGTATCTGTTTTTAAACTTTTGTGGGCATCACAAAATTCGATATACATAGTTGCACAGTATTTCAGAAGTCAATAGCCACTGATTTCTAAATGTAACCATTTGAAAGCTGTATTTCTCAACAGAATAAAGATGTTAAATATTGTTAAATGGCACTCCTGGCTGCCATCGCTGTAATCTGTTCTTCAATGCATTTCACCCCAACTACAGTACCTTTGTTACTGGGACGCGGGTGGCGCTGTGGGTTAAACCACAGAGCCTAGGACTTGCCGATCAGAAGGTTGGCGGTTCGAATCCCCACAACGGGGTGAGCTCCCGTTGCTTGGTCCCTGCTCCTGCCAACCTAACAGTTCGAAAGCACGTCAAAGTGCAAGTAGATAAATAGGTACCACTCCAGCGGGAAGGTAAATGGTGTTTCCATGCGCTGCTCTGGTTCGCCAGAAGCGGCTTAGTCATGCTGGCCACATGACCCGGAAGCTGTACGCCGGCTCCCTTGGCCAATAAAGCGAGATGAGCGCCGCAACCCCAGAGTCGGTAACGACTGGACCTAATGGTCAGGGGTCCCTTTACCTTACCTTTGTTACTTCCACGAAAGTGCCCAGAAAATTGGTATCACCTGGCTCAGTTCCTTGACTTCAGGAGTGCTGTATTCTTTACAACTGGTCAGAACCTTGCTTTTGCTACATTATCAACTTCCTGTCTAGATTGCTCAACACACTAGAAAACACCCTTCAGAATTTGTCGGTTCGTGTTCATCTTTCGCATGCATTTTTCAGTAAGATTAAATTCTTACGAGCTTGGGATCCCAATAAATTCTGACAGGCATTGGTAATTCTGTGAATAAGGCGCTGGCTTGTTACAATTTATAAGGTTGCTGGTTTATTAAAAACACATAGCATGGCTGAGTGGATTGGTTTTACTTGGCATAATCAGGTCACAGAAAATAATGTGCAATGAAAATGACTGTTGGTTCACAGCGATTAGCTGCAATCCCCTTTAGCTGTTCTCTTCCCACCTCTCTCTCTCTTTCTCCTCCCTCCGCCCCCTTTAAAAGTATGTGCAGCTTATATTCCACTCCTGTACAATGGGAACATGGGGCTATTTGATATGATTGAGCAAAGATTCAAAGCAGTGAGGTGCTATCAACATACTGATTTACTACTACTACTACTAATTATTTGTTTGATTTATATACCACCCTTTATCAAATGACCTCATGAAGAACACATTTTACGGGGAGCATCAATAATAATAAAAACATAATAAAAAGCATAACAGACAGAACAATAATAAGATAATCATTGGTTCCCAGCACGTTTCCGAGCACAATTCAAGGTGTTGGTGCTGACCTTTAAACCCCTAAATGGCCTCGGCCCAGTATATCTGAAGGAGCGTCTCCACCCCCATCGTTCTGCCCGGACGCTGAGGTCCAGCTCTGAGGGCCTTCTGGCAGTT
Organism: Podarcis filfolensis; assembly: GCF_964270895.1. Classification (NCBI taxonomy): domain Eukaryota; kingdom Metazoa; phylum Chordata; class Lepidosauria; order Squamata; family Lacertidae; genus Podarcis; species Podarcis filfolensis. The sequence continues at coordinate 82,201,493 of NC_139607.1, read as the reverse complement.
CCCTCACTGCGAGAAGTGAGGTTACAGGGAACCAGGCAGAGGGCCTTCTTGGTAGTGGCGCCTGCCCTGTGGAATGCCCTCCCAACAGATGTCAAGGAAATAAACAACTATCTGACTTTTAGACATCAGAAGGCAGCCCTGTGTAGAGGAAGTTTTTAATGTTTGATGTTTTATCATTTTTTAATATTCTGTTGGGAGCCATAAACAACAACAACAACAATTTTCTTTGCCTCACAGCTTTAAGAGGCCATAGATTATTTAATGCCCAAAGGCCTCAGTAAAGAGGAATGTATTTGGCTGGCACCTAAATACATGTAATGGTAGCTCCAGGTCAGCTTCCCTAGGGAGAGCATTCCAGATAAATGCCAGGCAAATAATAATAACACTTACTGAATAATTGCTGCTGGAATTTTTGGTGGTGCAAATGTTTTACTGTAACTGCTCTTGCTCATCTTCACAGTTGTTCAAACGGGGAAGAATAGTGGAACATTTCATAGGATTATTATGAGAAGAACCAAGAGATAGATAGACTGTTGGATGCTTTGGACAGATCAAACCATTACATTTGTTTATATATCTTTATGCATTTTTATCCCACCTTTCCTCCACCCATTCTTCCAAGTAACTTGGGGTCATATACAGTGGAACCTCGGTTGTTGAACATAATCCATTCCAGAAGACCGTTCGACTTCTGAAATGTTCGACAATTGAGGCGCAATTGCTGGTCGGCAAAATCCATTGAAAAAATGGAGAAACTCACCTCAGAAGCCATTCAACTTCTGAGGCACGTTCAAAAATGGGAGCATTCACTTCTGGGTTGTTGGTGTTCAGGTTCTGAATTGTTCAGGTTCTGAAGCGTTCGACAACCGATGTTCCACTGTACATGGTTCCTCTAAACTCATTTTATCGCTGCAAGAGCAAAGTGATGTAGGTTCGGCTGAGAGAGGGGGGAATTGTCTCAAGTTATCCAGGGACCTTCCTTGCTGAGTGGGGATTTGAACCCTAGGTCTCTCTGGTACAGCACTGACACCATACTACTTCCTATAGTACTGCAAGGAGTACTGCATTACAAAATTTAGAGAAGTGCATTTTTGAAGGATGGCTGTGTTGCAATTTCAGCATTAGAGAAGCCCACCTGTTAAATGTGAGTTGAATTTATTCACCATCCCTAACTGAGGGCAAATTCAGGAAGCATTTTCTTCCCTCTGAATGGGCAAATATTTTTGCCCCGTCAAACTTATCCCTGAAAACAATCATACTTTTCAGTTCTGCTATATATATTTGGGAAAATATATTTCTTTCAGCTCAGATGCAATTTTAAAGCCCATTATAAAATATCACTACTCCCACTACTGTAGCTGCATTAATATGGTGGGTTAGAATGGAAACAAATAAGGGTTTTTCATTTTTTTCCGTTTTGTATATATAAGAAAGGTGTCATTATATTGCTTTTTGACCAAACAGTATAAATATATCCAAATAACACCCACCTACAATAGTTTCTCCCAATTTTATCACAGAATCTTTGTAATCTTACAAATGAGGACCATTAATTCAAAGCCTTGTGTCTATGAATTTTAGTGACTTTTATGAAAACCAGGTTTCTTTGAAGTTAGAAAGCATCATGTAGCCATTACTGCATAGAGTACAAAATTAGAGGAAGGAGACTTTGCTGGAACAATGATAACATAACAGTTCTGTGCGGACCTTAGATGTCTATTAATATCTGAAACTACTTACACCCCCATATATTCTAAATATATGTACACGAGCTCCTACTTTCAGCAGAGATAATGAGATTCGACAGGGAAGGAGAGTGATGAAGAAACTAAAGCAAAAGCAAACTTGCAGCAAACCCTGAATATTTGGCATGGCTTACACAACAAGGAAGATGAGCTTTCAGATATTATTTCTACCCGAGTGCCAGTGACATCTGCCGTGGTGGTTGCTCATTCCATGTGGCAGGACTGCTGAGGAGCCATGGGAGCGTGGCCAATGAGGTCGCAGGGGTGTGTCTAGCTCGTCTTGTTTGCCCCCCACCCATCTCCCTTGAAAAGATCCCGTTGGCACTCAAGCACTGCAGTTGTGCAAATCCTTAGCACCTAACAAACTGAGAAGTGTGTTACTTTGATTCAGAAGGGGTCCCTGATGTCACACACACAAGATAGTGTGCGATGTTACACACACACAAGAGAGAGAGAGAGAGAACAACAACAATTTATTATTTATACCACGCCCATCTGGCTGGGTTTCCCCAGCCACTCAGGGCGTCTTCCAACAAAATATTAAAATACAATACTCTGTCAAACATTAAAAGCTTCCCTAAACAGGGCTGCCTTCAGATGTCTTCTAAAAGTCTGGTAGTTGTTTTTCTCTTTGACATCTGGTGGGAGTGCGTTCTACAGGGTGGGTGCCACTACCAAGAAGGCCCTCTGCCTGGTTCCCTGTGACTTGGCTTCTCGCAGTGAGGGAACCGCCAGAAGGCCCTCGATGCTGGACCTCAGTGTCTGGGCAGAACGATGGGGGTGGAGATGCTCCTTCTGTGCGAATAATGTGAATATTCACCTTACAGAGTTGCCATGAGGACTTTATGAACCATGTTGGTAGGGTAACGAACAAGCTGAGTCCTACATAAGATTACAAGGGAGCTTGGGGTGGGGAGTACTGCAGAGGTTGCCAACATGGTGCTCACAGGCATCTCCACGCTGTCCTCTCCCCACAATAGAATTAAGCTTGAAGCATCCCATTGTAGTCCAAAGAATAGGTTGCAGCATGTGCTTGACTGTGGTGTCTCCATGTGTGGGGCATTCAAGAGTTGCTGCAATTTGCCCATGGGCCCCAAATGGCTGATGAAGCCAGGTATACTAAGCCGAGGCTTTGTGCAAGGTGTTGCAAGGAGGAAATGGCCTGATAGACTCTGAGATGGAGAACTTGTTATAAGACCAGTGGCGTAGCGTGGGGGGTGCAGGGGGGGCGGGCCGCACCGGGCGCAACATCTGGGGTTAGGGCAAATCCATGGGTTAGGGGGCGCAAATCCACGGGTTAGGGGGCGCAAATCCACGGGTTAGGGGGCGCAAATTACTTGCCTTGCCCTGGGTGCTGACAACCGACGCTACGCCACTGTATAAGACTACATAGTATCATGCAGCAAAATACATCCAGGTAGGATAAATAATGTACCCACAAGAAAATGTTACTATATTCCTCTTATGCTGGAGGCTACAATTAGAAAAAAAAATAGCAGCAGTGCACAGAAGCTTAGGAACAGCACAGTCCCTGGTAAGATCTTATCAGTCCTTGAAAGAATATAGATGACAAGAGAAAAGCTGCAAATCCTGCCTCCGTAGCACTAGGCATTTTATTGTATTGATGTATGTGCTTTCGATAGCCATCTTAAACGTGGCGGGTATTGATCCACAGCAATACCTTGCTCAGAATGCATATGAACCTGAAATTGTGCGCTTATTGTTTCTTTCAGAGTCTAGTACTTCAAGAGTGCCTGTCTCCCACCAACACACCGTTATGTTGCTCTACTGATTTAATAAGGTCAGAGTTTACTTCTTGAGTTTAGGAATAATGGGAACTGTATTTTCTTTCTTGTATTAAAGGAAATTGAGCACTTGGTGATACCCTTAACATTAACCCTCCAGGAGAGATACGTTTAAACAGGCCAGTCGTATTCCTGTTTCCTCAGAGTTTCCGCTGGAAGGAATTCTGCATTGCGCTATGTTGAAACTTCCATCGGTGCAAGTTTTTCCATTTGTGGGCAGAATGATCTCCCTGTTCTGGGGGTTTCCCTGAGCCCCCGACAGCACATTTGGAAAGAATAAGGGCATGCAGAGGGGGTAGAGCCAGTGTGGTGTAGTGGTAAGAGCAGTAGTCTCGTAATCTGGGGAACCGGGTTCGCGTCTCCGCTCCTCCACATGCAGCTGCTGGGTGACCTTGGGCAAGTCACACTTCTCTGAAGTCTCTCAGCCCCACTCACCTCAAAGAGTGTTTGTTGTGGGGGAGGAAGGGAAAGGAGAATGTTAGCCGCTTTGAGACTCCTTAAAGGGAGTGAAAGGCGGGATATCCAAACTCTTCTTCTTCTTCTTCTTCTTCTTCTTCTTCTTCTTCTTCTTCTTCTTCTAGAAGGAGGAAAGCCCCATCCCACCAACAGAACTTGTGTAGGCCTTCTGCTGACAGGATTAATTAGGTGAATCCTGTCCACTGTATTCTGTAGGGCTTACTCTCAGGTAAGAGTAACCTGCACAGGGTTGCAGCCTAAGCGAACAAGTGATTCATATTGTGTGTGTTTTTACACATACACAGCCTTCTCCAAGCCGTGGCAAGTTCAGAGGAAGCTGTAAATGAACAGCACACACATATTATGCATGGCTTTATCTCCTTATTTACAAACTAGCAAACTTGCGGTCAATATGATTGATGCTATTTTTGTTCTCCCATTAAAAAACATATATTCCTCCTTGACCTGCATATCTTTTGGTTCTGCTTCTCTTGGTGCATTTTGGAACTGATGTTATAGCAAGCCAGGGTAGGCAGGGATTACCACAGCTTCTCAAGCTGTCAGGGTGAGGCAAGTGAGCATTAAGATCCCTGGCATTCAAGCTTGCTGTGACATCAGAGCAGGTCAGCCAATGGCCTTGGGAGATTTAAACTGTGAGATTACATTCAGGGCTGGCCTTGCCTCCCATATGGAAAGGGACTAGACTGGGAGTTGAATCTTACTTGCTAGCAACAGGGTAGCATGCCAAAAGCGGGCTAGTTTATGTGGTGAACTCACAATGAATCTCCCTTGCTCTCTTTTAATGGCAATGGTGCCCACCTGAGAGGTGCTGGAACTGAGATCCAGTGAGTTCTAACTGCAAAAAGTCCTGCATTTATGGGTGCAGGGAGGCCAGATGGGTGCTGCTTCCTCACATAACATCAGCTCCCTGAGGTGGTTGTTTCACCCTGAGCAATGAAAGGGCCAACCCTGGCTGCATTTCTTGTACATGTTGAACTTTTTAATGACACCTTGGGTTTGCAGATGGATCGAGCAGTTTCAAGGTTGTCGTTTTTTCCAAAAATGAAATGTTTAAACATACAAGACGACAGATGGCACTTGCTAACTGGTTGAGCAGCATACCCGAGACACAGTTACCCAACAAAATCAGACAGTGGATGCTCAGAATCAGCTAGGCTGCCAGAATCGTTTGGGGAGAACAGTTCGACCTCCCTTAATTTGGGTGTGTGTTCATTGGTCGCTTTGTTTATTTACCACTTAATTCCAAACTAAGCTTCTAAGCAGTTTTCAAGTGTGAAAACCAATTATGCAAGTATTAAAACATACACAATAAAACATCGAAAGCTAAAACATCAAAATATCATATTCTGAGGCTCTCCTTCATGTGCCTCCTCCTCAAGAAGCCTGGGGGGTGGCAACCTGAGAAGCCTTCTCTGCAGTGGAATGCTCTCCCCAGAGAAGTTCGCCTGGCACCTTCATTATACACCTTTAGGCACCAGGCAAAAATGTTCCTTTTTACCCAGGATTTTGGTTGATCTGATTGACATCCTATGCCATTTTAAAATGTGGGGTTTTTTGGGGGGGGTTATTGGGTTGTTGTTTTTATTTTGATTATGCATTTTGTGGTTTTATATTTTGATTTTATTCTGTGAACTGCCCTGAGACCTCCTGGTATAGGGCGGTATATAAATAATAATAATAATAATAATAATAATAATAATAATAAACATCAATAACTATCTGTGGCCTTTTAGAGTGGGTGAGGTGTTTTTAATATATCTTTAATGTATTATTTTATTTTTTTTAAAAAGCTATGTGTTTTAATGTATTTTAATGTATCTATGTAGGGTTTTGTTTATTTTGGGGGTTTTGGTTGTAAGTTGCTTTGAGTTGCCTTGGCCAGTGAAAGCAACCAACAAATTCAATTAATAATAATAGTAACATCCGTTCCGGAAGTCCGTTCTTAAACCAAGGCGTGCTTTCCCTAATGAGGCCTCCTGCCGCCGGTGCCCTTCTGCTGTCTGGATTTTGTTCTTAGACCGAGGTAAAGTTCGCAAACTGGGACACGGCTTCCGTTTTTGCGGAGTTCGTAAGCTGAATAGTTCTTAAACAGGGCTGTTCTTAAATTGAGGTACCACTGTATATATATTTAGAGAGAGAGAGAGAGAGAGAGAGAGAGAGAGAGAGAGAGTGCATCAGTATTTTTAACATCAGTATTTCAGAATGTTATGCACCTGCAAAGAAGAAAGATAGGATTCTGCCCGCCAAATGGATAATGTTGGCAGGGAATATCCAGTGCTAGGTACAAATTTAGTACACCTGCATCTATCAAGCAGTGATGGTTGGAAGGCGTGTCATCTTCCAACCCTATGTTTTTTGCTATCTTCATGGAACAGCAATGGGAGGCACAGATAGTTCCCATTGGGATGCACCAAATTGGAATATTGGTTCAGCTGCTGCCAGGGCAAGATCTGTAACTGGAATGGGTGACGAAGCTTGCTTTGGCAAGCCCTAGTGAAATAACCAGATGAGGGGCATCCAGCTGGAGAAAGCCAATCAATTGTCTGTAATCAGCAGTAGCAAGGGAAGACTTCATAGATCAGAACAATGCCAGTTATAACTAAAGGAGGAATAAGCATCCTGTTATCATCATGGCTGTTACATAAGACCTGCAATTTTGGTTTTGGGTGTTGTAGCAGCAGAGAAAGAATCTATGCTTGATGTGGGATTATATATATATATCCCCACAGGAAAAGGCCAAAATAAATTATTTGGTTCTGTTGTTTGAAAGGGAACAAAGCAGCTATTGTTTGACCCTGAGCAGACCCTGTCCTAAAAATCCAACCAAGCTCCTTTTGTGCTAGGCAGATGCTTCATTTTCTGAATAAAGAACTCAGGCTTGGCACACTCTAATATCTAGATTTTTTGCATTATACAGCAAACAGTCGGTTTCAAAAAAAAGGGTGAAAGATGAAAGACTGATGTGGTACAATTGTAGGTTCACATAAAGCCAGTTTCTCATATTTCTGATAGCCGAGATTCAATTTTCCCCTCTACTAAATGGGATAGTTCACCTGAAATGATTTAAGTTTGAGAACTCTGTGCATGAATGTGTAGCTTGCATAAAGGTAAAGGTAAAGGTAAAGGGACCCCTGACCATTAGGTCCAGTAGTGGCCGACTCTGGGGTTGCGGTGCTCATCTTGCTTTATTGGCCAAGGGAGCCGGTGTACAGCTTCTGGGTCATGTGGCCAGCATGACTAAGCCGCTTCTGGCGAACCAGAGCAGCGCATGGAAATGCCGTTTACCGCCGGAGCAGTACCTATTTATCTACTTGCACTTTGACGTGCTTTCGAACTGCTAGGTTGGCAGGAGCAGGGACTGAGCAACAGGAGCTCACCCCGTCACGGGGATTCGAACCACCGACCTTCTGATTGGCAAGTCCTAGGCTCTGTGGTTTAACCCACAGCGCCACCTGCGTCCCATGTAGCTTGCATGCTCCGCCTAAAAAGGCTTTGATGTTTTGCGAACTCTGCCATTGCAATTAGACGTTCAACTCACTGAGAGATTTCATTGTTGTTGAGTGTCTGGTTACATATTTGGAAATGGGATAGTAATAACATTTATGCTTTTTGTTTTGTTTTTGCCCTTTAAGCATTTGGAAACACTATTCATATGAAGCTTTCCCATCAGAACTTTTCATTGGCCCTCCTGTACTTCATTGTCAAGGTCAGGCCCTGATTTAGCACTCCTCGTGCTTCAACTCAGTTAGACAAAAAGTGGAAAGTTGTGCTTCGTCAACAAACTGACGGTAATGAACTCTAAATCTCTGGATTATTTTGTTTGGTAGTTTCACACAGGCAAAGAAGTATAGGGGATAAGATAGAATCCTGTGAGACCCTGATATATAAATGTCATGGGAAGTCTCCAATGCTTCTGGATGTGGCTTTTTGAGACTTTTACTTGGGGAGGGGGGCTAATGGACAGTAGATACAACATATGCCCACTTGACCAGTAATTGGCACATTATACCCATTCTGCATTTGTAAGAAATTGATCTTTTAGTGTGGCAGCACCTACATTTTGGAACTCCCTGCCTATTGATATCAGGCAAGTACCTTAACTATACTCTTTTTGGCACCTGCTAAAAGCATTTTTCCTTAGACAAGCTTACCCAGATATCTAGAATGCGGATGTGTTTTTAGTTGTTGGTTTTTTTTTGAATATTTTAAATAGTTGTATTAATTGCTTTTACCAATAATTTAATTGTTTTATACTTTTTGGAATCTGCTCTGAAATTTATAAATCAAGTGGTATATAAACCTTATTTAAAAATATGAAATAATTGTTAAGACATGGTTAGCAGATTACTGTGCATGAGCAAATTGTTCCCACTTTGCTCTGAGTGAGGACAATTTTGCCTTTGCATTATGTCCTGATTAGAGATTGAGTTTTGCGTCATTCACCAAGATCAAACTCTGGCTTCAAACCATGGTTTGTTTGGAGCAAAACAAAAACTCGGTTCCTTTTTTGTGTTACACCCTAAGACAAGGCTCATGGTTTGTTGTTCCTGCTCCTACTAGAGGAGGAACAAAATAGGAGCAAACTGTGTGTTCACAGTAAACCATTAACCATGATTTTCCATGACAAACAAATGCTAGCAGTGTGTTAATTGTCTGACCGCAATTAACATGTTTTCTTTGTCTTAAAAATAGCAGCTGCAGATGGGAGATATTGAAACTAGGACCTAGGCAGATTTTTAAAAATCCCTTTCTGCTGTGTTATAGTCCCAAAGAAAACAGCCCCTCCATCAATTTATATACCACTAAATCATTAGGGGGAAATATTCCCAAAGCGATATACATAAAACTCACATAAAATCAAAGGTAAAAACATAAAAAGGCAAAGATCAGAAGAACATAAAACTGGGTCACAAGGCAGGGTAAGCTTGTGTAAATAATAACGTTTTAAACATAGTATCTAAAATTAAACATGGAAGATGCCTACATAATGTACAAAGGCAATTAAATCCACAATGTAGGTGCTGTTATACCATGTGTCCGAATTTTCAAGGCCACCAAACAGATGTCAAAAAGGACAGTTCACAGTGCTTCTTCAGCAGATCTCAAAAAATGGGAAGGTATGGAGAAATAATAATAATAATTCATTATTTGTACCCCACCCATCTGGCTGGGTCTCCCCAGACACTCTGGGCAGCTTCCAACAAAGATTAAAAATACATTAAAGGCTTTCAGATAGGCTAGTCCCAAGTTGCTTAGGGCTTTATATATTGACACCTTAAAATTGGCACAGTATCACATTGGGAGCCCATGTAGATATTTCAGCAGCGGTGCTACATGCTATTGATAACCTTCAATCAACTGCTGGACTGCTGCACTGTGCACAAGTTATAATAGCTTCTCAACTGGCCTTAAGGGGAGTTTCCTAGACACACATGTGCATAAGGACATAAGGTGAGCCTCCTGGATCAGGTCAGTGGCCCATCTTGTCCAACATCCTGCCCTCACAGTGGCCAACCAGATGCTTGAGGGAAACCCACAATCAGGAACCAAGTGTAAGAACAGTTTGCCCACCTGCAGTTTCAAGCAACCAGTTTCCCCAAAACATGACTGCCTCTAACAGTGTAGACAGAGCATTGCTATAATTGGCTCCCAGTACGTTTCCGAGCACAATTCAAACTGTTGGTGTTGACCTTTAAAGTCCTAAACGGCCTTGGCCCAGTATACCTGGAGGAGTGTCTCCACCTCCATCGTTCTGCCCGGACACTGAGGTCCAGCTCAGAGGGCCTTCTAGCGGTTCCCTCACTGTGAGAAGCAAAGCTACAGGGAACCAGGCAGAGGGCCTTCTCGGTAGTGGCGCCCGCCCTGTGGAACACCCTTCCAGCAGCTGTCAAAGCGATAAACAACTACCTAGCATTTAGAAGACATCTGAAGGCAGCCCTGTTCAGGGAAGTTTTTAATGTGTGACATTTTAATGTATTTTTCATCTTTGTTGGAAGCCACCCAGAGGGGCTGGGGAAACCCAGCCAGATGGGCAGGGTACAAATAATAAAAAATATTATTATTATTATTATTATTATTATTATTATTATTATTATGGCTAGAAGTCATCAATAACGTTATCCTCCATGAATCTGTCTAAACCTCTTTTAAAAATAAAAATAATAAAATTTATTTATACCCCGCCCTCCTCGGCCAAAGCCGGACTCAGGGCGGCTAACACCAGTAAAATCGCAATAAAAACATAGTAGGGGAGAGGGGAAAACCCAATTTAAAATACGGGTTAAAATACAATTTAAAATGCAGCCTCATTTTAATAGTAGCCCATAGTTCAAAACCATAAGGGGAGGGAAACATAAGGGTCAGACTGAGTCCAAACCAAAGGCCAGGCGGAACAGCTCTGTCTTACAGGCCCTGTGGAAAGATGTCAAGTCCCGCAGGGCCCTAGTCTCTTGTGACAGAGCGTTCCACCAAGTCGGGGCCAGTACTGAAAAGGCCCTGGCCCTAGTTGAGACCAGTCTAACCACCTTGCAACTTGGGACCTCCAAAATGTTGTCATTTGTGGACCTTAAGGTCCTCCACAGGGGAAACCAGGAGAGGCGGTCCCGTAGGTACGTGGGTCCTAGGCCCATCAAAGCCGGGGCCCATCACTGCCTCTGGTGGGAGTGAGTTTCATTGTTTAACTATATGCTTGGGCAAAGTTCTTTCTTATATCTGTTCTGAAACTTCCAATGTTCAGCTTTATTAGTAGATGCCCACAAATTCTGGTGTTCTAGAGGGAGGAAAACTTCTCTATCCACAATGCAGAATTTTATAAACTTCTATCAGGCCACCTCTTACTTGCTCTTCCCCTAAAGTCCCAAATACTGAAACCTTTCCTCATAAGGAAATTGCTCGACCCTTCTGGCCATATTGGTTGCCCCTTTCTGAACCTTCTCCGACTCTACAATATCCTTTTTGACCAGAGATTATACCCAGTATTTCAAATACAACCGCACAATAGATTTGTATATCAGTATTATGATATTGGCAGTTTTAATTTTCAGTTCATTTCCAAAGGACCCCTAGCATGGAATTTGCCTCTTCTCACCGCTGCTGCACACTGGGCTGACATCTTCATTGAGTTAGCTACTACAGTATGACCCCAAAGGTCTCATTCCTGGTACATCACTGTCAGTTCAGACCCCATGAGTGTATATGTGAAATTAAGAATTTTTTTTGCCCTGACAGGCATCACTTTATACTAGTTTACGCTGAATTGCCTTTGCCATTTTACCACCTATTCTCGCTCAGGTTGGAGAGGTCCTTTGGGAGCGTTTCACAGTTTCTTTTTGTTTTAAGAACCCGGAACAATTTAGTATCATCAACAGACTTTGCTTTCTCACTGCCCACCTCAACTCCAACGTTAAATAAGAATATTATTAAGATTATCAACCATTTCATTCCTCATATTGTTGGGGTGGAGAATCAAAATAATCTAAATAAATATAAGCATGTCATAGTCTCCAAGACTGGTATAATGCCTTAAATATTTTTTCCCCCAAACAAATTGTTTGCATATCATGGTTTGGGTTGCTTTTTCTGCCATTCCTCTAAGATAATCATTGGTTTGCACACACACATTACTTTCAGCCTGTTTGTTTTGGAACGGTTTCATTCATTTTTAAAATGTTGACTATACTAAATAAAGAGATGCTTTTTGCTTTTACCATATTATTAGTTTATTTCCTCCCTCCCAACTTTAATTTGCTTCTTAATGGCATGCTGTGATCTTTTGACAGTATTATAATTTTCCTTATGTACGTTATCTTCGTCTGAGTGGTCTTTTTTTTTCCTTTCAGAAAATCTGAAATGAATGCTTTTTGCTCTTTGTGGCAGATTTCCCATTATAAAACAAAGCTTTGTTTTCAAATGGTTTATAATCCTCCCTAGAATATTTTGCATTGCACTATGGCTTGCAAGCAGAACATAACATGAAGATTTTGGGAAGTGGGGCTGAACTGCATTCCAAAACAAATATACGGGGAAATTTAATTCATTCTCTTGCTTGCAAAAACTGTGTACAGCCATACCTCGGGTTGAATGTGCTTCGGGATGAGCGCGTTCGAGTTGCGCTCCGCGGCAACCCGTAAGTAACGGAGCGCGTTACTTCCGGGTTTCGCCGCTTGCGCATGCGCAGACACTCAAAATGACATCACGCGCATGTGCAGAAGTGGCGAAAAGTGACGCGCGCGCAAACGTGCCGTCGCTGGTTACGTTTGCTTCTAGATGCGAACGGGGCTCTGGAACAGATCCCGTTCGCATCTAGAGGTACCACTGTATTTATCCACCACCACGTTTAGAAGTCTGTGTCTGCAATCCTATACACACATATCTGGGATTGGAAGTAAACCCCATAGAGCTATCTTACTTTTGAGTACGGTCTGCATTGTCTATTTTCTGGTCTGTTCTTGGTAAATACAGTGGTACCTCGGGTTAAGAACTTAATTTGTTCTGGAGGTCTGTTCTTAACCTGAAACTGTTCTTAACCTGAAGCACCATTTTAGCTAATGGGGCCTCCCTCTGCTGCCACACCACCACCACGCGATTTCTGTTCTCATCCTGAAGCAAAGTTCTTAACCCGAGGTACTATTTCTCGGTTAGCGGAGTCTGTAACCTGAAGCGCCTGTAACCCGAGGTACCACTGTAGCCACATTTTTATATGTATGTCCTGTCCAGGGATGGGACGCGGGTGGCGCTGTGGGTAAAAGCCTCAGCGCCTAGGGCTTGCCGATCGAAAGGTCGGCGGTTCGAATCCCCGTGGCGGGGTGCGCTCACGTTGCTCAGTCCCAGCGCCTGCCAACCTAGCAGTTCGAAAGCACCCCCGGGTGCAAGTAGATAAATAGGGACCGCTTACCAGCGGGAAGGTAAACAGCGTTTCCGTGTGCTGCGCTGGCTCGCCAGATGCAGCTTTGTCACGCTGGCCACGTGACCCGGACGTGTCTGCGGACAGCGCTGGCCCCCGGCCTCTTAAGTGAGATGGGCGCACAACCCTAGAGTCTGTCAAGACTGGCCCGTACGGGCAGGGGTACCTTTACCTTTACCTGTCCAGGGCTGGCCTGCCCATGAGGGGGGCTGAAGCAGCTGCCTCGGGTGGCAGAATCCTGTGGGGCAGTCCCCCTGCAGGTGCCCCACTCTCCCCTGCCACCACCATGTGGCCCCAGTAAGCAAGGCTTTGGGGGGCAGAAGTGGGGCAAGGCTGAAACTGTGGTTCAGCAGTCAAAAATGATGTTGGTGATTCTGCGAATGGGGCCAAGCACTACTATTTATTCCACATTAGGTAATCTAAGGACACCTCTGGACCGGCACTGTTTTCAGGTGAGATTCAATCACATATTGGCATATTCAGGTTGTGCAATTAAAGTTGATTTGAAGCTCCCATGCAGCAATGGGGAAATACACTGGAAAGTGTGCAATAACCTTTTCTTCACACAATCTCATCTGACCTCTTCACAAACAAATCAGAATGGACGCTCAATAAAGAGCTGACATTGTCTAACCACCCCACATACTTTGTGCAAACAAATCAGGATGAATTCTCAATAAGCAGGTTGCCTGGAAATAACCTAAGATAAAAGAAGACCCCATTGTGAAGTCTTAAACATAGCCATCATTTTCTGCATAGCTAGTTTTGCACTGCATTGCTTCTTCTTTTGACTACTGTGCTATGTGACTCTGTAGAAATATCATGTCGCATATTAATTAAATACTAGTTTGGCATAACTGGGAAAGCTTGATAAAATAGAACAGGCTCTGATTTGGCAAAATTGGATGTTATGGAGTTCTGGGAGTTTTTACAGCTCTATGAGTTTTTCAGAGATGAAAAATTAAAGTTAGTATATCACATTAAAAAAACGAAGCCATATCATGTTATGTATAACATATGATACGATATCTTTATTGTCATTGTCCCATACAGAACAATGAAATTAAAAAATCTACATAAAACATTCAAAAACCCCTAAAAACTCTGAAACCCCATTTTAAAATGCAATATACTATAGAGACTTCTTATACTATGTTTAGAACCAGAATTGCATTTGCATAGAAACTGTTTCTCAGGCGGCTAGTCCTGGTCTTTATAACCCTATACCTTCTTCCAGAAGGCAGAAGCTGAAAGAGATCATTACGGGGTGCATACTATCCTGCGCTATCTCTGTAGCTTTCTTATGACACCTGACAGCGTAGATTTGATCTAAGGTGGGAAGAGTACACCCAGTTGTTCTCTCTGCAGTCTGTACAACCCTGGACAGCATTGTTTTTTCCCTGGCCATGCAGCTCCCAAACCACACACACAGACCATAAGTTAATACACTCTCCACAGTACAATAACAGTCTTTGGGTTAGCAAAGATGCAGGCTATAAAATATCCCTTTTGGAGATATTCAGTTAACTCACAGCATTTGCTGAGTTGGGAGCCAAAGCTGCATGGCTCCTTCTTTGCTTGTTCCAGGAAGCACAAACAAAAAGGGTTGAAGGAGAATGGGAAGGAGGAAACAAAGGCAGCTAAGGTACACACCCCCAATGGCAACCTGAGCTGAGGTTAACTCTTTCATGCATGCAAGTGTGAACCAATAACTGTATATTATAACAGTGTCTTCCTGGTTTAAGATTTTGAAATACAGACAGATTTTGTGGTCATGAATCTCTTGGGTCACACGCAAAGCCTAACACACACAAGTAATGTAGTCCCCAACATCCTGAAGTCAAAATATCTGGTGCAAAGACTGATTTTGTCAGGCACTGTGGATACACAAGTCAGCTTATTTTTGCATAGCTCAGTAGTTGTACCAATTCGCTAAAAATTTGTACAGAATTGGGAAGGTTGGGATTATGTAGTGCAGGGATTTGAGGATTCTATTTGAGGAGATTGGAGTTGTGTCTTTGCTTGCCTGTCTTCTGAATCAACAGACGGCTATTTCAGCATTGGTAAACATGTATTAGGGAGCCAACAAGAACTAGTATTGTTTACCTTCTCAAATGGATGAATCATCTTTGTTAATAGATGGAACAGCACAAATCATGAAGCTTTGTTTGGCACATAATTAGATATTTAGAGTATGTTTTTGCCTAGGCATAATAAAAATAATGACAACCCATGGAGAACTCTTGTCAGGCAGCAGATTTTCTGAAGGACAATGACTATAATTATTGTGAATGGGCAAAGACTTTGGGAAAGGGCTCCAGCAGAACCCCACTGAAATAGAGGAAAGCTGCAAACTTTCAAGGGGGCTTGCACAAGAAAATTTCTAGGAAGGTTCAGCCCAGGATATTTGCTTTGGTGTTGCCACTGGCTCCTATGTAGCTCAGCACACAAGACTCAGAGTGCAGCAGTGTATTTTAATTCTTTATTCAGAAAAACGGATTACAGCTTGGCAATACTACCTGGCTGAACTAGCTCCCATCGAGCAGTTTACAGGACTGAAGGTCTCTGCCCTCTACTCCCCCCTATGTCTACTTCCAGCTAAGGGATGCGGGTGGCGCTGTGGTCTAAACCACTGAGCCTCTTGGGCTTGCCGATCAGAAAGTTGGTGGTTCGAAACCCCCGTGTTGGGGTGAGCTCCCGTTGCTCTGTCCCAGCTCCTGCCAACCTAGCAGTTCGAAAGCACGCCAGTGCAAGTAGATAAATAGGTACCATTGAGGCAAGAAGGTAAACGGCGTTTCCGTGCGCTCTGGTTTCCGTCTCGGTGTTCTGTTGTGCCAGAAGCGGTTTAGTCATACTGGCCACAAGAGCCGGAAAGCTGTCTGCGGACAAACGCGGGCTCCCTAGGCCTGAAAGCGAGATGGGCACCACAACACCATAGTCGCCTTTGACTGGACTTAACAGTCCAGGGTCCTTTACCTTTTACCAAGTCTTCTCTGCCTCCTCAGCCGGATGTTTCCCAAGCAACCTTAAACTACATCGGGTAGGGGTGCCAACTTGAATAAAATATTGAGGGAGACCCAGTAAGCCCTGTCTTGCACAATCAATCACATGACATGGTGCATGCACACCATTTGAATGGCAATGCCCATCAACTCTGGGGTTCCCTGGCCCCCTCAAATATTTTATTGGCAGGCCCCTAGGAGTTGGCTTTTATGATGCGGGGTTTGTGTGCATCTGTGCCCTTTGCACTGGCGGAGGAATGGGGGTGGGCAGGCAGGGAGAGCGCACTGCCCCCGGCACCATCGGGGAGGGGGGTACCATCGCAGCCGCCCCCCCCGGACACGTGCTGTGCACTCACCCACCACGTTGGGTGGCATGCCCCCATGGGCAGCGCCCCATGCCCCCGGATGCATGCCACACGGACGGCGCACCACACCCCTGGGATGCGCACCAGCCATGCCCCCATCTGCTCCAGTTTGGTGTAGTGGTTAAGAGTGGTAGTCTCGTAATCTGGGGAACCGGGTTCGCGTCTCCGCTCCTCCACATGCAGCTGCTGGGTGACCTGGGGCCAGTCACACTTCTTTGAAGTCTCTCGGCCCCACCCACCTCACAGAGTGTTTGTTGTGGGGGAGGAAGGGAAAGGAGAGTGTGAGCTGCTTTGAGACTCCTTAGGGTAGTGATAAAGTGGGATATCAAATCCAAACTCCTCCTCTTCTTCTTCTTCTCCTCCACCCCCAGTGCTGGAGCATGCAGCTCCGCCACTGGCCCTTTGTCCTGCTACATGCATAGCCATCGGTGTCCTTGGAGGCAAGGGGGAAGAAGGTTTAGTACAGTAGGAATGACAAGCTCCTGGGTTGCTTCTGCAGACTCTGCCCTCCTCATTCCCTGATTCACATCTGGAGTCTGCCCTGCTTCCAGCTTGCCAAAGTCTGTTGCTTCTTCGGCCTCCGACCACCCATCCCCTCCGATCGACATGCCCTCAGTGTTCCACCACCACTTCCCAGGCTCTGAGTCTTCCTCTTCCGAGGCTTCTCTAGGGGGTTCCTCAGCTGGTACCATGCCTCCTCATCCCACCGGTCCCTGATATCTGGCTAACTAACTCCCCATCCCCCCTCACTTTCAATTGAAATCTCTCCTTATTTTCCCTCCGATTACTCTTAGCCATAAAAGTAAGCAAGTTTTTTTCAATCACATTTTTAATATGAATGCTAAATGTAAATCAAATCAAATCAAATGTTGAAAAACAATGGAAAATGATAAGACCTCCACCCACTGCAGCCTTTCAATCTGTTTCAGTGCCAAACTCTTTTATCTGTGCTGCATTTTTTCATGCCGAGTTTAGTTCTCCTCCTATATGAGTTTTTGGGCTGCAATCCTATGCCCGCTTTCGTGAGAGTAAGGCCTGTTGACATCAATGGGAATTACTTCTGAGTATACACGTATAAGGTTGTGCTGTTAATTTGTTTTTAACGCTGCTGCAAGCTGCCTTGGGAATTTAGTTATAGCTATAAATAGTGGAAATAAATGAGAAAGAATAAAATAGAAGCACAAAGGCTGACTCCTGTACAATAACACAGCAGCTGAAAAGAAAATTCCCTACAATACCAACCACCTTTTCACCTTCACACACACACCCTGAGAGAATTTGGATGCAGTTTCAACCAGCCCCAATCTTTCTAAGTTTTTATTTTTTATTTCTTTTAAAAAGGAGTAAAATGATAATTTATTTTTTTGACCATAGGCATCAATTTCCAGGTATTTTCTGTCTGCGCTCTCTCTCTCTCTCCCTCCCTCTCTCTCTCTCTCTCTCTCTCTCTCTCTCTCTCTCTCATCTCAAAAGAGAACTATAGATTTGACAAGCTTGAGGGAATAATGTCAGTCATACAGCCCATCTCATTAGTTTTCTATCTTCGCTAATGAGGCTACAATTCAAAATATTGCTCTCTTGACATCTCTGCACTTTCCAGGTTGAGCTTTAATTCCGGCTTCTTTAATTATCTGCCCAAGTTCTCATCTGCTAGATCTTTGAGCTTCCAAAAAGAGAAGTTACATTTCCCCCCTTTTATTATAAAGCAAACCAACTGTAGCATGACCAGCTACCTTCCTGTCTCTGTTCCCATTAGGAAGAGTTTTAGTGCGATGTACCATGGTGCAGATTCTCATAGCCTCACTTTGTACTTTTTTTGGGGGGGACTCTTGAATTGTGGGGAATGAAATTGTGCAGGGTTGTTAAAATACATGCAGCTAAGTGAGGAGTTATTTCATATGAACAAGGGCAGGTTACTTTAAATCATCATTCAAACTGCCAGGAGAGAATATTTGGGGGGGCACTAATTTAAATCGTTTTCCATTTTGTAATTCAGTTAATATATTTCCTGAACAAACATGCTCATTAATTGGTTGCTATAACAATTAGACCATATTGATTTACAACTAAATAGAACCTTTATATTATCTCAAAAACCCAAGACCTATATTCATACACAGGGCCGGATTTAGGTTTGATGAGGCCCTAAGCTACTGAAGATAATGGGGCCCTTTATATGTCCAGCTGTCCTTTGTCAACAACAAATTGTCACTGTTTTTTGTGTTGACTATATGCTATATGGTAATTTATGGACCTAATAGGTATCTAAAGCCATTTGCACATAACAAAATATGTATTTTATCAAAGTAATTATTGAACTGAAATACAATTAAGAAGAAGTATATTAATAATGAAATACAATTAAGAAGAAGTATATTAATAGTGAGCAAACCAGTGATATTTTAGGGAGCAGGCTAGCAAGCGGGGCCCATTACTTACATCATAGGAACCTACAAAACACAAAACACTGTTGCTGTCTGTAGGTTTTATTTTATTTGTTTTTTTATCTTATATTTTGGAAATGTACATCCCGGTGCTTTTCTTCCCTTTAAATTTTTTTGGGGCCCCCAAGAGAGGGAGGCCCTAAGCTATAGCTTGTTTAGCTTATACGTAAATCCGGCGCTGTTCTTACAATCTGGGTGGCATTTGCATTACAGAATTATAAGCTGCTTAGGCTGCAGTCTTGTACATATGTACCTGGGAGTAAACCCGATTGCAATCAGTGGGCCTTACCTATGAGAAAGACATGTATAGGCCCATGGTTTTAGAGAGTTTGCATTGCATCCCACCAAGATCTCCTCAGAGTAGATGCCCTGAAATGAATGGAGCCCTGTTTAGGGAAGTTTTTAATGTTTGATGTATTACAGTATTTTAATATTTTTTTGGAAGCCGCCCAGAGTGGCTGGGGAAGCCCAGCCAGATGGGCGGGGTATAAATAATTTATTATTATTATTATTATTATTATTATTATTATTATTATTATTATTCTAAGTTAGGCATGTTGCATCCAACTAAATCCAATACTAATTTCAATAGGGCTACTTTGAGTATGACTAAAGCTGAATGCAACCCTTTAGTATATGTTATAGACTTGATGGTGAAATTAATGGATTTCTTTTTTTATTTCTCTGTACATGTGAGAGGGCACTAAGCAAGATCCCTTACTTGAGAGGCATTTGACCCCTGTGCACATTTACTGGAAAGCATATCCCAGCAAGTTAAATCGGACTGAGTTATCTTAGTGCCTGGAAATGCACTCAGAATGCTGTGATTCCTTTTCATGCTAGAATTGTCTCAGTTACTTGAAGGATGTGAGTTTATGAAACAGGGACCCGGGCCTCAATTAATTACATGTCGCTGGTTCATCATATGTTCCACGGTTACAACATACAGAGCAGCCTCTCACTCCACTAAATTAACATTAGAAGGTTCACTCAGTTGAACTTAGGGTTCATGATAAAGGGAAAATGTATGTGCATATGTCTCCACTTCATGTAGGGCCTAAGGCATTTAAACTTGTACAGATAATCACCAACATCTTGAATTGTGTCTGGAAGGCTAGTGGAAGTCAGTGTAGACTAGACATCAAACCATTAAAAAGGCTGGTTCATAAGTTCCCAAACTGATGTTCTTGCCACATCACAGTAATTAGGACTATGTGTATTGGGTGAATGATGTAGTTCCTTTCTGTGCTAGTGATGCAAGCTAATGGCATTCATAACATAAGTATGTGCAGAAGAATGCCATGTCCAGAAAAGTTCCACTTCTAGTTTGTTCTGCTCATAACTAGTTCTACAGGCAGAATGTCAGACGCTTCAGACATTACATTTTTTAGTACAGTGGTACCTCATGTTAAGTACTTACCTGTAATTCATTCCAGAGGTCTGTTCTTAACCTGAAACTGTTCTTAACCTGAAGCACCACTTTAGCTAATGGGGCCTCCTGCTGCTGCTGCGCCGCCGCAGCCCGATTTCTGTTCTTATCCTGAAGCAAAGTTCTTAACCTGAAGCACTATTTCTGGGTTAGCGGAGTGTGTAACCTGAAGCGTATGTAACCTGAAGCGTATGTAACCCGAGGTACCACTGTATTAACAATTGTACACAAATAAATATATCATGTGAAATGGGACAAACAAGTGGAAACACATTGTCATGAATATCAGATAACCAAGGGCAGCTAGAAAACTACATCAGCAGCAGATCTATGTAACAGCAGCCATGTAATGATTGATAATGATGGTGATGATACCATGTAATGTGTGGGGTGGCCAATGGTTTTTCAGAATTCAGACCTGTTTTTACCAGTCATATGGAGTTCGCTAATTCAGCCCAATAAGACAATTTGATTTAAAGCATAATTTTAAATGTTATGGATCACAATATATCTTTACTTTTCTATTGGAATGGGCCAGAGAATGCTGAGCATTTCATGAAATAATCAGAGAAGCCTTTGTTTCCAACTCCATTTCACAGAATAGACAACTGGCCTGTGTGAATTCTTGACTTCATTTATACAGTTTTATTATTGAAGGGGCTATGCTCAGTTAAGAGGGGTTTGCTTGATTCTTTGGTTTAGAGCCAAACAATGAAACACATTTTTATAAACACATCCAGACACGGGTCCAGGGCCTTCTGAGCCATTCTCGATCCAAATGTTACAGTGTACCATCGGCACACTGATGACACTTTGTTCTAAAACTAATGACTACTCCCAATGGTTTCACGCAATAGCACTGCAGATAATTGAGTGTCCTGTAGCACCCTACAGCTCAAGAGATCTCTATGAAGTAGTGATCCCTCCCACTACTGTTGTGATCTGTCCCACAGCTATCTTCTGCCTGGCCGCAGCTCGCTGAAGTCTCAAATAAAAGCCCTTCTCAGCTCAGGTACGTGAGCTCTTGTCAGTTGGAGAGGCCAAGGGTTCAGCTGGTATGTCCCACAGAGGAACTTACGGTCTTCAAACAAAAACATCTTGGAGGTCCCAGGCCACAGAGAGGTTAGACTGGGCTCAACTAGAGCCAGGGCTTTTTCGGCTGTGGCTCCGATCTGGTGGAACGCTCTGTCACAAGAGACTAGGGCCCTGCAGGACTTGACATCTTTCGCAGGGCCTGCAAGACTGAGCTGTTCCACCAGGCCTTTGGCCAGGGCACAGCCTGACTCCCTCCTTTGGCAATCTTCACAGAACTCTAGCCCAATGGTTGCCATCAATTTGATTTGAATTAATTTTATAATGAAATGATTTTAGAATGTTGTATTATTTTATTATTGTTAGCCGCCCTGAGCCTGGCTTCGGCTGGGGAGGGCAGGATATAAATAAAAAGATTATTATTATTATTATTATTATTATTATTATTATTATTATTATTCAACCTGGGGCTATATATGTATGCAAAGCCAAAGGCCTTCCATTGTGTTATTTATCACTTCCTATGGAGAGCCAGTGTGGTGTAATGGTTAAGAGCGATAGTCTCGTAATCTGGGGAACCGGGTTCGTGTCTCTGCTCCTCCACATGCAGCTGCTGGGTGACCTTGGGCCAGTCACACTTCTTTGAAGTCTCTCAGCCCCACTCACCTCACAGAGTGTTTGTTGTGGGGGAGGAAGGGAAAGGAGAATGTTAGCCGCTTTGAGACTCCTTAAAGGGAGTGAAAGGCGGGATATCAAATCCAAACTCTTCTTCTTCTTCTTCTTCTTCTTCTTCTTCTTCTTCTTCTTCTTCTTCTTCTTCCGACCACTCTTCATTTTTCATAGAGGAGAATGGAAAAGGGAGTGGATTTTGGTTGCTATCACTAGTGAAAGCTCACATTTTATAATACATTAAAAGTTATGCTGGATGACTTGGATAGAACCCTGTCACTTATCAGCATTCCAACTGCAAAACAGAGCCAAAAGAATCTCTCTCCCCTTTTAGAAAGATAAAGCTTCCTCCTGTAACTGCCAGAACATTTCTAGCAGTTTCACATCAGGGATTTTTCCCCCAAGAATGGGTGAAGAAAGCATCGTACACAAAGCTAAATAAAGAGATTAGAATGGGCGTAGCTTTTCTACACATCAGGAAAAAATAATGGTAAAGGTGCTGTATAAAAAGAAAGAGACAGGCAATATAGGGATGAGCATGTGTATCAAAACAAGAGACCCTGGGAAACATTTTCCTTGAATATCAGCTTTTGTCTTGGGATGTTCAAGCAGCATCACATGTACTTTGTAACATTGGTGAGAAGGCTGCTAAATGCTCTCAGCTTTGCAGCTGGGCAGCTCCAGAGAGCGCAGTAGAGGCCGAGAATTTCTCTCCTGGCTTTGCTCTTCAAGTGTTGGGCCATTAGTACGATCCCCTGGCACCTAAAGTAAGGAGAAATTCAAGTGGCATTCTGCTTTTCCTCTCTTGAGGTTGCAAAATACCTCAGGTTACTCGCAGCTTCCATTTGACCTCAACCTTTAGGTTGGTTACGTGTTCAGAAGAAAACAGCAACGAGGATCCTTGGGTGAAAGCTGTAAATAAAGAAAAGGGAAGTGACCGGCAACAAGATGACTCAAAAAGATTCATTGGGATTGCAGGCACTTTTAGAGAAGTAGGGAAGGAGAGAGAAGGGTGATTGAAAGGGGCATAATAAGGTTAGGGAGAGTGGGTTGGGGATGGTCCCATAAAGGGAATGGAAGGGTCAACCAGCAGACCTCTCATCCAAAAAAAAGCAGATGGTAAAGATAATTAGTCAGGACTGACGATTGTCAACATCTGGTTGCAGTTTGTCTTCCTGCATTTCCCCCAGATATGCAGAGCTGAAAAATAGTGAAGGGGAAATAGTACACTGCTATTCAAAATTGCTTCTCAACCAAGCACAAGGAGGAGGAAAAAAGGCTTCTTTTATGATTTGCGCCATTTTTTCATAGAAAGTGATGTTTAAAATAATACTTAATAAATTAAAAAAATTCAGTGACAGGCATCCTCCCACTGCAAATGGAAGGAATTTGATTGTTTGACTCATGTACATGTTTTCTTTGAACACATCAGCTAATGAAGACAATCGCAGTTCTCATAGGATGAACATTTGTTCTCAGCTTGACAAGTGTACTGTGTGTATTTTGGAAGGTGTGCATAGCACCCAACATTACTTTATTGAGGTATTTTATTTCTCTAATCACGTAACAAGGTTATGCTGTAGAGCTCTGGGATAGTCTTATAACAAATTTTCTCTTTCCATTCATGCATGACTCTCCCGTTGGAGGATAATGAGCACTCCACACACATGTCCAAGAATAGAATTTGACCCAAACAAGTATTTACCAATTTAAAATGTCATAGTGAATGATATACAAAATTATCTCTGAACTGCAGCCCCAATGCATTATGTGAAACAGATGAAGGGCGGCTAACCAATTCCAATTCACATTATGGATCATTATGCTGCAACTTCTCTGCGGCATGTGGCAAAATAAAAATACTGACATTTTGAGGTGTAGGTGAGGTATTTTGGATGTTTGTTTTATCCCCTCTATTCTTAGCCTTGGTTTACTATTGCAAACCTCCAACTCCACCCGCCCCCCCAAAAAAAGCCTCACAAAAGTGCTCATCAAATTCCGTAGATGCTTAAGAAGATCTGAAATGTCATTACTAGCACAATTAGCTGGCTGTAATGTATTTTTATTATAGAGGAGGGGACCTCAACCAGTGAGCACAATTTCAAATTTTAGTAGAGGAGTGAAAGGGTGTGAATGATAGGGCAGGATTTTTTTTAGCATGGTTTAAATGCCTGCTCTTGAACAAACCAAATATTCAGTTGCAGATCAACAACAAAGAAACCCTACAAATTTCCAGTATATATATATATATATATATATATATATATATATATATATATATATATATTGTATAGTTAAAGCTATGGTTTTCCCAGTAGTGATGTATGGAAGTGAGAGCTGGACCATAAAGAAGGCTGATCGCCGAAGAATTGATGCTTTTGAATTATGGTGCTGGAGGAGACTCTGGAGAGTCCCATGGACTGCAAGAAGATCAAACCTCTCCATTCTGAAGGAAATCAGCCCTGAGTGCTCACTGGAAGGACAGATCATGAAGCTGAGGCTCCAATACTTTGGCCACCTCATGAGAGGAGAAGACTCCCTGGAAAAGACCCTGATGTTGGGAAAGATAGAGGGCACAAGGAGAAGGGGACGACAGAGGACGAGATGGTTGGACAGTGTTCTCGAAGCTACCAGCATGAGTTTGACCAAACTGTGGGAGGCAGTGGAAAACAGGAGTGCCTGGCGTGCTTTGGTCCATGGGGTCACAAAGAGTCGGACACGACTAAATGACTAAATAACAATATATATATGTGTGTGTGTGTAGTTTATTGGCACTGTTTTTTATACATCGAAGTATATTGGGCGGGGACCTTTTGCATGCATACCCAGTAAACTGACCCATTTTATTGTTTATAAGAGGGATGAGGTACTTGTGGCCTCTAGATGTTGTTGAACTTCAACTTCATACCTGACCATTGACCATAGTGGCTGGGACTTATAGAAGCTGAAGTCCAAAACCATTTGGTGATCCAAAAGTTCCCTAACTCTGCTTTATAACAATCGCCACTCACCATCTAGTACCAATTGAATTAGCCAGGATCTAGGTGCTCCTCAGAAGCAATCACATGTGGTCTGAAACCTGGGAGTTAATACTTCTCTGCACAGCTTCCAAGTAGCGCTCCTGCTCTTAACATCAAATTGGTATCTTAGATGCATTTTTTGCTACGTTAACAATTTTTCTATGCTTCTTTGCCAGAAACTAGGCTTTTTTTCTTCAATGGAGCTGACTCCAGGATGCTAAAGATGAAACCTTGCAGGTTTGTGATTCCCCATGAGCGTTAAAATGTATATCATCCCTCTGAGGTCTAGTTTCTGCTACTATTAAATGGATGTTCCATCCAGTTGCACAAGTGGGCAACATTACTTTTCTTCATAACTGTTCTTCACCTGGTTTATCAGATTAATTAATCTTTGCCCACTGTCTAGCACAGGAGATTTATCCTTCAGCACTACACAAGACTAATGGTTTTATAAAATAAAAATAAGTTCAGCGTAACTAAAATTAGCACTATGCTTCACAGCCTTTACCTTGACATGTTGTTAACTGCATGGTTACTGAAGCAGCTGCAAATTAATCAGTTTTTGATGCGCAGGCTTACATTCATACTTCAGAGGTGTATGGTTCCCTCTTCTCTGTGCTTCTGCCTCCTTTGTGGAACAAGCAGTAGATTTGGGGTGGCGAGGGGCTGATTCTGATTGGGGAAATGAGGGAAGACGTTAAGCATCTTCTCCCTCAGCACCATTGTTCTAGCTAAACTGGCAGTTCCACGGTTGCAGCTTAGTAAAAAAACAAAAACAAACAGTGAAAATCCAATCACAGATAAATATGTAAAAGGTAGAATGGTCCTTAGTGCCTTCAGAGGGAGGACATCACAATCCTACAAACAACACAGTGCGGATGGTGCTATGGTCTAAACCACTGAGCCTCTTGGGCTTGCCGATCGGAAGGTCAGCGGTTCAAATCCCTATGACCGAGTGAGCTCCCGTTGCTCTGTCCCAGCTCCTGCCAACCTAGCAGTTTGAAAGCACGCAAGTGCAAGTAGATAAATAGGTACTGCTGCGGCAGGAAGGTAAACAGCATTTCCATGTGCTCTGGCTTCCGCCACAATGTTCTGTTGCACCAGTAGCGGTTTAGTCGTGCTGGCCACATGACCTGGAAAGCTGTCTGTGGACAAACACCGGCTTCCTTGACCTGAAAGTGAGATGAACGTTGCAACCCCATATTAGCCTTTGACTGGACTTAACGGTCCAGGGGTCATTTACCTTTTATGTTGTTGTTGTTGTTGTTGTTGTTGTTGTTGTTGTTGTTGTTGTTGTTGTTGTTTACATACAACACCATGCAATAATATAAGGTAAAGGTAAAGGGACCCCTGACCATTAGGTCCAGTCGTGACCGACTCTGGGCTTGCGGCACTCATCTCACTTTACTGGCTGAGGGAGCCGGCGTACAGCTTCCAGGTCATGTGGCCAGCATGACTAAGCCGCTTCTGGCGAACCAGAGCAGCACATGGAAATGCTGTTTACCTTCCCGCCGGAGTGGTACCTATTTATCTACTTGCACTTTGATGTAGTTTCGAACTGCTAGGTTGGCAGGAGCTGGGACCGAGCAACGGGAGCTCACCCCGTCGCGGGGCTTCAAACCACCGACCTTCTGATTGGCAAGGCCTAGGCTCTGTGGTTTAACCCACAGCGCCACCCGCGTCCCTCATGCAATAATATAGTGGTGTATTTAAAGACAAAACTACTGTAATGTGTTACACAGCCTTTGAAGATTGTTTGAAAACTGCAGGTCAAAATACAACTGCTTGGATGCTAACTAAGATTAGTGAATAGAGAATGAGTGCAACCAGGTCTTAAACAACTGTTCTGACTCCTGGTCCATTTCCAGGCACACTTCTGTTTATTTTTAAAGACCTACGTGCCTTGGGGCCTGAAGGATCCTCTGCTCTGATATGAGGCACTCCTCTGAGTGTCACCACCCTCTGAGGTGAGGTGTGATGGGTGGCAACTAGAAGAATGTATTTCTTGGTTGTGGCACCCTGTGGAATGTTTTCCATAGGGAGTCTCACTGGTATTGACTCAGATGTCCTTTTAGAATTAGGAAGTGATGCTTTGTAGACACTTAACTCTGTTTTAAAAAAAAGTTAATGAAATTGTAATCTGTGGTGGAACTGTTTAAATGCAGCGTGTATTCTGCTCTTTGTTTTATCTTGTTTTCTGTGTGATATTTGTAAGCTGGCCTAGAAAAGCTTTTTTGTATTGAAGAATGGGGTGTGCAAACAAACTAATAAACATAATTCTAAAATATGGAAACCAGAAGTTCCAGAAGCTTCAGCATAATGTATGTGCAGTCTTTCTGTGCCATACAAAGGCTAACAAAGGAAATGTATCTGAAAAGAACTAGGTCTATGTGTGTGCTATGGGCATGCAGAACACACACATACCTCACTGCCAGAATATAGTGTGGAATTCTTAGCTTTTGTTTTAAGAGAGGAAGTATCTTGCCCTTATGACAACGACTATGACCAGGAAGTGCCTAATGAAATCTTAGATGCCAGACAGGAGTTGCTGAAGCAGATCTTCAGTGACCTACATACTTGCTCAGGGCCACTCCAAGACATTTTATTGCCTGCGGCAAAGGACAAGGTGGCAGTCCCCAAGCCCATTTCACATATAGAAGCTGTCCAGATAGGAAGCTGAACTGGCAACCCCTTCTGCCCCAATTGATGGGAGAACGCTCACTTAAGGGATGCAGGGCAGGCTTCATGGTGCACACAGATCCAGAACCATACTGCTCCTCAACTCCCAGCACCTGCTGCTTGAGGTAGCTACCTGAATCTACTTAACTGATGGGCCAGCAACTGCTGTTGCAAATAGGCACTTTGCGTACCTGGGGATAAATTCAACATAGTGCAAATAACAATCATTCCATCAGTGCAAGCATTTGAGCTTGCCAGAAGAAATAATGATCCTCCTCTCCTCCCCTATGCATTATTCTAGGGGGTCTCCTGATCTCTCCCCGAGCCAATGTGGAGAGGACAGGGGAAGGAGATGGGGTGAAAGCCCTATTGTACTAGCAGAAGTCCTTGTGTGGGATTCTGACGGTGGGATTTGTTAGCTGAATTGTTACAAACAGTACTTGTTTGTATTTCATTGCTATTTGGCCCCAGTTTTCTCACCCCCTCTCTCTCTATATGCCTGCCAATTAAGGCTAACGCTTCATGCACCTTATGAAGTAGACTCTATTCCATGAAAGCTGATGCTGTAATAAATGTGCTAGTTATGTAGAAGCCACAGGAGCTTTTTGTTCTTTTTTTTTTTGCAACAGGCTTACATGTCTGCACCCCCTGGCCCCTCTGAAGTGATCTGCATAGAGATATTAACAGAAAGTTAGAAAATTGTGCTGCTGCCACATTTTTGTCTTCCTAATGATGCATTCCGCTTGCAGCACTGGCTCTGCAGAGATCTGGGAGCAATGAGTTTCATTGCTCAGAATCTGTGCATGCCACATACAGCAGAGGGAGAGAGGAGGAGAGAGTTGTAAAGGGGGGAAACATCCCACTGGTGCATAACAAGAGCTCCCACTGAACTGGAGCAAATAAGAGAAGGCAAGTTGCAGTGGAGGGAGGCTGCCTTGATTCTGAACAAAACAATTTTCTAACTTAGATGAGAGGGAGAAGAACAGCATGGAGGTGGGAAAGGAGTGGGAAACAGCGACAGAAAAAGAGCACAGCAGCAGCAAATTTCAGCATATCCTCTTGAAGCTGGATGTCCCCACACACTGCCCTCTAAAGGATGCAAACAGAGTCTTTATCTAAATCAGTGTTCCCGACCTTCATGGGTAAGAAGACCCCTCTTTAACCTCAAAAAAATTCATGGACCACCACATGCTAATTGTTCTAATTTTCTTGCAAACGTGCAGGCTTACTCCTCAAACAATTTAAGAGAACTTTTACCACTACTACAAAACTATGGGCACTCTCCTTTAAGTCACAGTTTGCACACCACTTGTGCATTATATCACTAAATATTTATGGGCATTACCTCTAGAATTTTTGTTTCCCAAACTTAAATCCAGACAGAAACCATCACGAAATATACTTTCATTAAAATACATAAGGTGGGAGGGAAATGCATTAAATGTTATTTCAGAAGAAATATGGCTATGATAGATTAAAAATGATTAAAAAGAAGTAGTACAGGGCCAAATTCTGTTTGTTTATCTTACACCACCAATTCATAATTTCTGAATCAAATTAGGAAGAGATTACTCTCTAGCTCTTTTAAGACGCATGTTGAAAGCAGAGTGAAAATCCAAAAGTCTGTCTTTAGGGGAAAGGAGGTGGGGTGGGGACAACAAACCCCCTTCATCTCACAGAAATTAAAATTTGCAGCTTGCCATGAAGACTGTGGACACAGCTGTCATGAGGCTGGTTGTATTAAATCATTCAAGAAATAAAAGACAAGGAAAGACCAAAACTTAATAGCTGTCAGCCCACCAGACAAATCCATTTGCCCTTCCTATACACATTTCCTTAAGAATCAAGTAAACTGAAGCCAACGGGACTTAACTTCCCATTAACTATGCAAATAGGGTTTTTTATCACCCCCAAATCTAGACCAGAAGTGATCTAAGTATGGGGCGGGGGCGGGGGGAGGAATACTTTGTATATGAACAGAACAGACATGCTAAAATAAATGTGTGCTGATGTCATGGCCAATTTGGCGCTAAGATGTTTTTAAAAAAACAAAAATCCTTTTACAGAAAGTCTAGTGTTGAACAGAAAATCCTTTCATCTTAAATACTGTCAGAATATGGAAGAAATTGAAACATAGACTGATGAAGGATGTCTCTTTTCTTGCCACTGTTGTTGCATCCTTAATTTCCGAGTGGAGATCAGCGTGTGCAATATAAACTGTGGATACAGTAAAGGTCTTTATAGACTAATTGTCTTTTATGAAAACAAGACTCCCATAACAACCCAGTAATTACAGGACAGATTGCAGGGACGGAATGCAAACTGGCTATTTTTACAGCAAGTACATTATTTCCTCAATAGCAAAGCTATTCGAGAAAAAATAACTGGGGAATTAACCCCATCTGAGAAATAAATGCAGAACTTCAGATTTAATACAAGAGGGTTGGTTATAGAATTGTTTCAGTTGCTAATAAATGCAGAAACAAACCATGGTGAAATTAGGAAGTAATGGGAAAAATATTTCAAAATCCAGATGCCACAAGAAATATGGGAGAAATATCCAATAAAATCCATAACCACACAGATGAGGAATGGAGCCCCAAAACTGATAAACAAATAGTTAATCCCAGTGATGTGGTCTGCTCTCATAACAAAACAAAGCTTATAAATTTCTTGTTGCACTGTACAAAAATAATGGACTTTGAGGTTTGAGTAAAATAAACAGGGGTGGAAATACACTGAGAGAAAAACGGCAGCTTTAAACAATAGCAGATGTCTAAGCAAAGCAGGGATATAAGAATACTGAGAGGAAAATGGCACTGACCACTCCAGCTTTACTCAATTTTTTTCCTTCCACTATTTCTCCGTTCTCACTGTACTCAAAACTTCTCTTTTTTCGATTCTCAGCTACCACATGTGAGAGAGATTGAGGATGCATAGTTCACAGTCCATAGCACCCCTACTATGGTGTATCTCACATACACACACCATGGTAATACAGTAACTGTATCAGTAACCCCCAGAGAAGGTTAAGTTTAGTTGATGGAAGTACATACATGGGTGTTTGCTTGTTAATCAAATATCTGCTTTAAATTGCTACATTGCACCTGGAACCTGTTGGCTTCAACATGAGGTTCAATGTAGCAATTTAAAGCAGATATTTGATTAACAAGCAAACACCCATGTATGTACTTCCATCAACTAAAATTAACTTTCTCTGGGGGTTACTGATACAGTGACTGTGTTACCATGGTGTGTGTATGTGCAAATGATATGACAGAATATGTTAAATCATAGAAATCATAGAATTGCAGAGTTGGAAGGGACCCTGAGGATCATCTAGTCCAACCCCTTGAAATGCAGGAATATGCACCTGTCCCATATGGGGATCGAACTTGCAACCTTGGCATTATCAGCACCGTGCTCTAACCAACCGAGTAATTTAGTTGGATGTGATATGGGAATGGTGGTGGTCTGTATGCAAGGAAGAGTTGAAAAAAGGAGGAAGGAGTATGCAGGGGAAAGGGGGTGAAGGTGATAATGGGTGTCTGTGCAAAGAGGGCTGCACAAAAGACAGAAGAAAGCATGGAAATAGATATTGTCTGTGTGCAAGGGAGAGCTGAGAAAAATGAGCAGGGGAGGGAAAAGGGGATGAAGGTGAGAATGAAAATGGGGATAACTATCTACTTTGACCTCAAGGTCTCACTCATGAGCCTTCACCTTGAGCTCAGACCGTATAAGCATATATGTGAAATATTTTTTTGCCTCAACATGCATGACTTCATATTTGTTTACATTGAATTGTATTTGCCATTTTACCACCTGTACATTTAGTTTTGAGAGGTTTTTTTTGAGCTCTTCACAATCTCTTTTTCATTTAAGGACGCTGAACAATTACTGTCATCAGCAAACTTGGCCACTCACAGCTCACTCCTAACTCTAGATCATTAATGAACAAGTTAAAAAGCACAGGTCCCAATTCTGATCCTCGGAGAACTCCACTTTCTACTTTTCTCCATTCAGAGAACTGTTCATGTATTTCTACTCTTTGCTTCCTGCAACTTAACCAGTTCCTGATCCACAAGAGGGCCTTTCCTCTTATTCTTTGACTGCTAAGATTACTCAGGAGTCTTTGGTGAGGTACTTTGTCAAAAGCTTTTTGCAAGTCCAAGTACACTATGTCAATCCTTTTCTAACTTCTCACAGACCGACTGTTTAATGATATGTTCTAGGACCTTTCCTGGTATCAGTGTCAAGCTGATCGGTTGGTAGTTGCCTAGGTCCTCTCCCCACCTCCCACCTCAAAGATGGGGACAGCATTTGCATGCCTCCAGTCCACAGGGACATTACTTGTTCTCCAAGAATTATCAGAGATTATAGACAGAGGTTCTGAGATTATATGTGCAAGTTCATTTTGTGCCCTTGGATGCAGTTCATCAGGCTCTGGATATTTGAATCCAGTAACTAGGTGTTCCCTTACCACTTCTCTTCCTATCTTGTGTCGCAGCTCTCTCTCTCTCTGCATCATTTATTCTCTTATCACCAGGCTGGGCACTGTTTTCCTTTCCAGAGAAGACAGAGGCAAAATAGGTGCTGAGCAGTTCTGCCTTCTCTCTGTTACCCAAGAGCATTTCTCCATCTTTTCCACAGTGAACACCTATTTCCTTATTCTTCCTCTTGCTTCAAACATAACTGAAAAAACCTTCATTATTATTTTTGAACTCTCTTGCAAGCCTGACTGAGCTCATTCTGAGCTTTAGCCTACCTGACCTTCTCCCTCCAAGTGTTCACTACTCATTTATACTCTTCCTTTGTGATCTGCCCTTTCTTCCATTTCTTATGCATGCTCCCTTTCAATGCCAGCTAATCTGAATGCTCCTCACCAGTTTCTTTAAATTCCCCCCACTTTTCTTCCTTGATGGAATTATACCTTTCCATTTCTTTGATATAATGAATCCCCAAGGAGTGGTCATTTCCTCCTCATCGACCAGTTCTTCCCTGTTGGTTATGATCACGTCCAAGATAGTTATTTCCCTTGTTGCTTCTTCCACCTTCTGGAAAATGAAATTCTCAGCAAACTGTTGGATCTTACGTTCTCAACCGGGTTTGAGTTCCAACAGATACCAGGGTTGTTGAAGTCTCCCACAACTATCATACCTCTCCTCCAAAAGTCTAGTTTTGTCCCCATCTTTCTCTCTGCTGAATTCAACAAGGGCAACACTGAGACTAACAGAGCCTCCAAGTGTCCCATTTTCCAGGGATGTCCCTGATTTGGAGAAGCCATCCCGGTTTCTGATTTGATCCCAGAATGTCCCACTTTTCTTTAGGATGTCCCTATTTTCATTGGAGAAACGCTGGAGGGTATGGAGTTATCCAACCCCCGAGCCTTCTGAAGGCAATCCTGTATAGGGAAGGGTTTTTTGTTTTTTTAATGTTTAATGTTTTTATGTATGTTGGAAGCTGCTCAGAGTGGCTGGGGCAACCCAGTAAGAAGTGTGGGGTATAAATAGTAAAATTATCATTATAGAATGGGACGTCCCTATTTTCATCAGAGAAATGTTGGAGGATATGGACTAAGCTGGGGAAATCACAGAACTGTAGAGTGGGAAGGGATCCTGGGGGTCATCTAGTCCAACCCCCCCTGCAATGCAGGAATCTTTTGCCCAACGTGAGGTTTGAACCCACCACCCTGAGATCAAAAGAGTCTCATGCTCTAATGCTACCTGGATTGGCTGTAAATTAAAAGGCAGGCAGGCAGGCAGGCAGGTTGCTTGGGCCTGGTTGAGGGCAGACTGAAGTTGGTGAGACAGGTACCCCATTCACTCTAATGGAGCGGCCTCCATTATACTGCTCTGTATTATAAATAGGATTTCTCTTATTTCTGAAGGAGCATTAAGGCTTGCTTGTGGTGATGGATTAGGCAAAAGTGGGCATTATAACTGGGCTTCACTTATGGCCTTGTTTGGCTGAGGTGCTTGTGGACGAGGCAGGGATGGCAGTATAAATATAAACCATCCTAAACGCTGGCACTTTTCTTTTCTACCCTTGAGCATAGCTGTCAACTTTCCCCTTTTTCTTGCGAAAGATCCTATTCGGAATAAGGGAATTTCCCTCAAAATTTCCCTCAAAAAGTTGACAGCTATGCCCTTGAGGCGTTGTGTTTTTAGGACCCGCCTTATTTTTACGCGTGCGAGTTGTTTCAAATGTCCCGTTTTCATGCCCTGGGACCTTAAAAGAGTGAAGGGTAATAAATAATAAGGGGGGCGGGGGACGCGCGCGGGAAACTTCTGAACGGTCGCGTAGCTTCGTTTGGCTCAATCGATTATGGATTTGGGAGGAGGGAGAACGCGGTTTATTATATTTTTATTTCAACCATGTGAAGGGAGTGTGAGGGGGGTGGGGTGCAGCAAAATAAGGTGCTATGGGAACAGTGAGGAGGAGGAGACCCGGGAGAGCGTCGCCTGAGGGGGAGCCAGGCCTCTTTCCCGAGCGCCTCAGCCCCTCCGCCTGAGGGAGAAGAAACAAAAGCCGGCGAGGCGGCGGCGGCGACGACGACGAGGCACAGGGGGAGCGGCGGGAAGCGGAGCCCAGTCAGAGGCTCCTGGCTGCGTGACGTCACCGCCCGGGCTGGCTATAGGCTGGCCGCTGAGCTCTCCGAAGCGGCGGCGGCGGCTCTGCCCGCTTCATTCAGCGCTTTCCGCAGCCTGTGTGCACTCGGGGGGCTCCCTCGCCAGCGACACACAGACCGGGCACAACTCCCCGCAGCGGAGGCCCAGGTAAGGGAAGGGGGGCGACGTCTCTTTTTCGCAGGGGTTCGCTTCCCGGCGGAACTCCCCCCACCCCACCTCTGCCTCTCGTCAGCCTTTCCCCCCCTCAGGGTCTCCCCTCGCGAAACAGCCTGCGGGGTTAGCTTCGGGGGGGGGGGCGGCCGTGGGGTGGGATGGGGGGCAGCCCCAGAAGGTGCACGAGGAGGGAGGGGGGTCCGCACAAGTCCAAACTTTGCCAGCCTCTGGAACTTGGTCAGGCTATGGGGGGGGGGGAGGGAAAACACACGCCTACCAAGCTGCTGAGTAATTTGAGAAAATGGGGTTGCCAATGCAGTTTATGGACTATGTATATTTTGGTCTATCTATATAGATTAAAATTTTATATCTATCTCTAGATACCCGTATATCTATATGTCTGCATATCACTAGACAGATATGTATCGCTATGTGATTCTCCCTGTTTTCTGAGATTTGGGAGGCAGCAGGGACCCGCTAGGATGCGGTCCTCAATTTCCAGGGCGCTCTCTTGCGTGTTTAAATCGCTCCGTCGACAACCCACCCTACCTCAGTCATTGTTCTAGATGCCGCCCGCTGAAGTGTGTTTAGTTTTGGGGGATGGGGGAGACCTCTGCAGCTGGAAATATTAATTTGAGGTAGCGGTGGTTAAGGGGGGGAAATAATAGAAGATGAGAGGGGAGTATCATAATGGTTTTCTTTTAAGCCACGGAAGACACATTTAATTATTATTTTTTCCTTTTTTTCCTTTTGCAGGCTGGATCTTCCTTTCCTCCTTAGCGAAGGAGAAAAAAAGAGGGAGGGAGCGTGAAGGACTGTGTGAAGGCAAGGCATTTCCCCGAAACATTGCCAGCATCCCAGCTCGAGCATCTGCAGCGAGAGAGGACGAGAGAGGATCCTCGTCTTTACGAAAAGCCTCCTCAATGAGTGCCAAGCTCTCCAAGGAGTTGAGGCTCTCCCTGCCGCCCTGCCTCTTGAATAGGACATCTGGCTCTTCAAATGCCAGTACCACCTGCATCGTGCAAATGGGGCAGCTCTTCCAGTCTTTCTCTTCCACTTTTGTTTTAATTGTTCTGATCGCCCTCATCTTCTGCCTGATTCTCCTCTCCCTCATTACTTTCCATGTCCACAAGAGGAAGATGAAGAAACGGAAAATGCAAAAGGCTCAGGAGGAATACGAACGGGACCACTGCAGCAGCACCAGCGCTGAGGCAGGTGGTTCGTGTGAAATACCTCAAGGAAGAGAAACATCCAGGCTGGGAAGAACCACCCAGGATTCTAATATCCAGTGTACTTCTGCTCCAGAACCACAGAAAACACATCCTGAAAGATCATGTTTGGACACAGATACTCCAGGGCTTTTGCACACAGTGGTATTGTCTTGATTTTCTTTCCTTTTTATTTTCTGTGGGGACCTCACCAAAAGACACTGTTTGGTGTTTGTACATATTTGAGTGGTTATCATTATAATCTTGAAGAAGATGAAGAAAAATTATTATTATTATTATTATTACTACTACTACTATTAATAAGGAAAGAAGCAACCAGAAATCAAACGCATGACAAATTTCATTGCGTTTCTCATTGACTTTTTGCAAAGAGAAGGATGCATCTTTATTTCTTTATTTTCCTTTCAGAGAAGACAAGAAAAGCTGCACAGTGCTACCAAATATAAAGTAATCTGCCCGAAAAGAAAAGGTGCAGACAGTACAATTGTGATGTACATATATAAATGATCTAGATTATATATAACAGCATATCTCTATTTCCCTACCCTTCTTTGTTGGAGATTATCCTTAAGTGTCATGGTATTTAAAGGACTGTATCACCGGCCAAGAATGAAAAAGGGAGGGAGAGATAACTGGGGCGGGGGGGGGGGGCGGGCGACAGAAAGAGGGAGAGACTACTTCTAAACATGCTTTTGGACTTTTGTCTCAGTGGCACTGGCAAGGTGAGGGGACTGTTCTGTTGACCAATTTGCAGTGAAGCATGAAAGATCTGACCTTCTCGTAAGGTTTCTTGTGTCAATAACAGTTCTCCCCTCCTCCTCTTTTCCAACACCATCACTCTCTTTTAAGAGATTGGCATAAAAAAATAAAACCACCTGCCCCTGATTAAGCATAAGCAAATAAAAAATGACCCTCCATCAACTGATGCTGATCTCCTTTTTAATTTTTTTTTAATTCCTCTCGCTTTCTCTCTCTCTGCAGTATTATATACCCTGTGCCCTGCAAAGCTGCGTATGCCAAACAGACTAGCTATGCTTCTATACCTATATCTATTATCTATGGGAGGGACTGGGGTTGTTACTCCACAGGAATGTT
This sequence comes from Podarcis filfolensis, assembly GCF_964270895.1. NCBI lineage: Eukaryota > Metazoa > Chordata > Lepidosauria > Squamata > Lacertidae > Podarcis > Podarcis filfolensis. The sequence continues at coordinate 82,164,818 of NC_139607.1, read as the reverse complement.
TTGGGTTGTATCTTTCTCTGTTTATCTCTTTAGGCATTTTCAATTGTAACAACCTTTTTCTTATATTAAATCTGGAATAAGATACCTTTTGTGGTGACCAAAACCAAGGTGACTGCAGTAATTTATTTTTATCCTTGAATCTTTGAAAAAGTTTCCACATTGCTAGTGTTGTAGGAAGTCTTATTTCAGATGACCCTCAGGGTCCCTCCTAACTCTACAGTTCTTTGAGTCTGTGTTGAGATTCCTGCATTGCAGGGGATTGGACTAGATGACCCTCAGGGTTCCCTGCATCTCTGTGATTTTATGCTACATTCTAAGCACCATCGTTTACCGCGTTATTCTTAACTTACAGTTTACCCTTCCGAAAATTCAGTTTTGCATTGGTATAACATGGAGATGTCTTCTACTGTTCTTACTGAGATATAGTTTTGGCATCTTCCTATCCAGAATACTGTATGGTAACAACATACGGTACCACTTATTCCCTCACAACTGCTCTTCTCTTGTGAGTCCAAACCCCCAAAGGGGGTGTGACAAAAATGTCATTATTAAAACATAGTATTTCAGAAGGGGGTGGTGTCCTTTCCCAAAGACAAATGACCACAAATTACTTGAGGAAAGTGTGTGGCTGTATGTTGTTAATACTGATAACAAAGGGAACTAAGTTAAACATTGTTAAGTTCCATTAATTTCAATGGGTGAGAGTAAAGTATGTGCCTTCAACTGCTATCCTACATTCATTTACTTGGTAATAATTTCCATTAAATATAGTAGGAGTTGCTTTCCAGTAAATTTTCATAGCACTGTACTTTACGTCTCCTCTAGAAGTTAAACTTCAATCCTCTACCTACTTACCTGGGAATAAGGTCTTTGAATGAGACTTACTTTTGAATAGGCATGCATAGCATTGCAGTGTTACTAAGGAACAAGTGTAATGGACAGAGTAAATGTGCCCAGGACTGTGATGTTATTAGGGCTCAAATGTGCTCAACTTTGCCGAAATGGTGCCCAAAGGTGTGTGGGATTGTTGTTTTGCAATTATTATCTCATTTCTTTCAATCAAATGAAATAGTACTTACAGGAAACACAGTAGATTTGGTTTAAAATTACTTTAAATCATCATCATCAGACATTATTTGCTGCCAGCAAGTGCCATGAGTCAGTCTTGTATATAAGCCCACAAAATGTACTAGCCTGCAAAGAAACAAAACAGTAGTGCGCTGGGGGTTGGCAGATAAGATATTGCAAGCTGTGTTTCTGTGCTGGGCACGGAAGAGGTGGCTTCCATCCTCTAGCAGCCTGCTTGGTTTTTATGTTCGGCACTGTGGAGGAACAAAGCACACTACATTGCTCAGTGGCCTGCATGGAATTTGTGGTAATCTATGACTACCAGGCCAGTACTTAAATACAAGGCTGCTTTAGGTGAGTTGTCTAAATTCCTAAAATCTCTTCTGTACCATGTCTGAGGGTGCAGAATCTCTTGGGTTTGTGTTAATTAATAGCAATACAACGGAGAAAAATTAAATGGAAGAGGACATCAACTAGATATACATTACATCCAGCCAGCCTTTAATTTTTAATATTCTATCTTCTGTCCTCTGCATATTCTCTCCTCTTTCCCTCAGTGGTGGTGGAAAGCATAATTCTCTTAAAACAAGACATGCCACTCAGATAACTTGATTAAATTAATAGACTTTAGAAGATTGGCCATGGAGTGGGGGAGCTTCAGAAGATGGGCAGTCGAACACATATTTCCAACACATTTGTGTTGCACTGCCGCTGTGGCATCAAAATGCAACAAATTTGGCTTATTGATATTTTTTCCATCTTTCCTCCTACTCTTGGCTAATTAGATGAGAAATTGCTGCTGGGCTAGAATCTATGTTTCCATTCCTTTTAGACAAGTACCCTATCAATCTAGCCAGAGGAGACTACTCCAAAAGCTCGGGATGGTTTATCATGCCAAATACACCGTAGCACTGGCAATTAGGTTTAAGCAATGCAGTTATGTAAAACTGGCACCTAACTCCTTAGTTGGGCAGATATGATTCTATGATTATCTTTCCTCTCTGCTCTCCCCTCTAATGTATGATGTGGAATACACTTGCAGTGTAAAGTGGTACACCGCAGGAACAGGATTTTCACCTTAGTGAGTACTAGGCCCCAGTTCCAGTGAAACCAGTATAACAATCTAGCCATGAAAAATTAATAATAACAATTCCCATTATTTTCTAGGGGACTTGGGCTTTGTTGTTACAAAGAGTAGTTCAGGTGATAAATCTGTGCTAGGACTGCAGACTGCAAGTGGTGTCTCACGTGACAGAATGCTCTTCCATGCAAACAAAAGGAAGTAAGTCCTTACACATAGAAAGCTAGGTGCCAGGGAAAGCGTTCCAGCCTTACCTTTGCCCTGACATCTTGTTTTTCCTGCAATTTAATTAAATTGTAGGAGCATCCAAGCATGTGAGTCCTGATTATCATTCTGAAGTTGTACAGCCTAGACACAGGTTCACCACATCAGTGAGAACTAGGCTTAGGACACCACTAACTTTAGTTGGACTGATATATCTCTGTGTGTGTGTGTGTGTGTGCACGCGCGTGTGCGCGGGATAGCCTTTTAATGTAGATAATATTATTAGGCAGAATCCAATCAAAGATAAGGAAGATCTGTTGGTTTTATTTGGGGAGATTTAAGCATGGACCCATTGAAAGCAATGGGACTTAACTTTGAGTGGATTGTTGCTTCTACCACTGATTTTGTGCTTTTGGCTTTGAACAAATTATTGCTATTTATGAACAAATTATTATGATTCATACTATCAAAGTAGTGTGAAGTTTACAGGTCACTCCAATGCATTTCAGAATGACAGTTCTGCTTGAGTGTCTGAAATCAATCGCCTTCTTTTCTCTCATAAGCACTCAGTGCATGCAGTAATTCCCCAGAGGTGCACTGCCTTTCAAAACTTATTGCAGATATAAAATTGTACTATTTGTGGGGAAAGGTAAAAAGAGGCACCAAAGCACAGAAATAGCTCTGTATTTGCAGATGCAAATAATAATATCTGCTCATTTGCAAAAAAATAATTGTTAAACATATATATATTCCTCTCTGCATCAAAATGTAGTTTGTGGCCGAATTTTTCCGCATGGCTATATTTTGCAAGAAGTGAGATACATCCTTTAACTTAAAAAGAGTTTGCTTAGAACAAGGTTTGATTAAAACAGCAGCAATGCAGAATTTATATATTTTAAAAAAAACACAAATTGCCAAATACTAGAAATGTAAGGTACTATAATAAATTACTGTACTAAAGGTAAATGTAAATGTTCAGCTTACAAAAATAGTTCCAAATAACTTTTAAAGTACTGCCTCTTTAGGGGTTTGTATAAACCGTTTTTGGGAAAGCAGAGCAAGATGTGTAGGTTTTCTTTTAATTTCTTATGGAACAATGTGTCATCTGAAGAGTAGCTAGGATGTTTTTTCCAAAGGGACTGGAGGCACAGAGATTCTGTCAAACCAATTGCTTCAAAGCCCTACAGCTACAACTAAACTTTTCCACTTATCATTCAGTATTAATAAGCTGGATGCTTCTCTCTCAGAATCAGAAGAGCAAGGAAAATGGCTTATATTAATTGTTGGTGGGAGAGGGAGGAAATCTGTCCTATGCATGTTTACTCAGAAGTAGGTCCTGTTGTGTTTAATGGGGGGGGGGGTTAGTCCCAGGTAAGGCTGCAATCCTAACCCTACTTATCTGGGAGTAAGCCCCATTGCATTAATAGAACGTACATCTGAGTAGACATGGTGAGGCTTGCGCTGTAAATCTGTTTAGGATTGTGGCACATGGCTGAGATCTTTTGCACATCTACTTGAGAGCAAACTATTTAATTCAATAGGACTTTCATTTCAGTATACATACAGAGAAACAGGCTGTAAAGCTATGAACAGATGAGAGCAATCCTATGCAAATGTACTTGGGAGTAACTCCTAGTGTGAACTTGGTAGTATTTACTTTGGGAATGTTGTCATAGCCTGTGATACATAGACATTTGGGGTCTTACTGTGGTCTTTTGCATTGTAGGTTTGTTTGCAGTTCTTCATGTTATAGGCCAAAGCGAGCTTCTGGAAATGTGAACACATTTTCATTTGATACTTAACCATAGAGACTATGATGAATAAGATATACTCCTGTGCCAATGACTAGCATGTTTTAGAAATATTTGAAATTTCTATTTTTTAAAGTGTGTGAAAGGGTCTACTTATGTGCCCAGAGCTCAATCTACAGGGTGTTAGGGGTGGACTGTTCCCCTTAAATTTTGAGATAACACCTTTAACTCCTGTTTTTAGAATGCTATAGACCGGAACAAATGGAAGGAAGTCAAATAATAGGCCTTTTGATTTCATTATGGCTACGTCTGCATTTTCCTCCATAATTTAAATACTGTGTTTAGTCCTTTAAAAAGAATGAGGTTGGGGGACTCAACAAAGCTTCCCTTTGGAGTGAAATTTGCTAAAACTGGACCCTCCTGCAATCGAGTGATGGGGGAGAAATTCGATTCACACTTTCTGAAACATCAGGAGAACAAAAACAGCCATCCTTCAGATTTTGTACTCATCCAAATTTTGTGATGCAGTTCTCCAACACAGCAGTGTTTAGCAAAATACATACATTAGGGGAAATTTTGCATTAAAATGAATGTATTTGTGAAAATAACATAATTAGGGGATATTGGTTGCTTATGGAAATGTGTTTATTCAGATGAATTTTCAGGAAAATGCTGAAGAATTTTGTATTTTTAAGAGTCAGAACACGAGAAACTGCCCTCTGTCTAAGTCCATTTCACTATTCTATTGACACCGATGCCAGAAGGGGAGTGGCGGCAATAAGGAAATGGACCTCTCTCCCTGCCTGCAGTGAGGCTTTGGTTCCATTTCCACCTTCCATTTATGCTTGTAGAATAGGCAAGCACATCAACTGTGCCAGCTCGCTAGCCATGTCTTTTTGTCATGCCAGCTGCCTGGCAACATCCTTATTTTTATTTTCTCTTTTGCAACACCAGGCAGGTAGAAAAAAGCAGGAAGATAATGACGTTTCTGGGAGGCCACCATCTGCGACTTGGTGGATTGCATTCATCTTTGGTGAAACAGTTGTTGTGTTACATAGTTATACGAAGCTATGGATTCTGGGTCATGGATGGAGCCATGGAAGCAGGAAGTCATAGCCTGTACCAGTCTACTGGAGCTAAAAGAGGACATATTAGCTTAGGATGTATTGGTTTAAAAGCTTATAATAATGCAGTATCTGCCACTAGGTTAGTAGACATCTGTGGCTTCCAATCATGTGGTGAAGAGTTGTTGTCTGTAAGCAGCTTAGCATTCCCAGTGGCCTGTGCAGGGTTGATTAGTATGGGGCGGATTCAACTGAGTGGTTAGGGGCCTACACAAGGACTTTGCTGTGCATGACCGCAAGTCCCACGTGGAAAGATTTACAGCAAGGATGGAAAACTTGGATTTGAAGTTGTTGTCACTACCAACTCTCTTCAGCATGGCCAGCATGCCCAGTGATGGATTCCTCACCCTGGCTCTAGTATGCCAGGGAGAAATGTTCTAACCCAGAGTGGTCCATGCTGTGCTAGTTTGTACTTTCAGTAGCATTTTGCTATATCTTATTTCCACATATGAGAGCATTGAAAAGCACTCCCCGTGTCTAAAGTGAATTCTCTCACTTTAGGACTCTACCACCTTCTCTTTCTGCTTCATGTAGTGTTCAGGCATAAAGCAGCTACAGTGTTGCTCCTCGTTTTCTGAACCCTCAGCTGACCTGGATTCAGTTCCCAGGTTTTATTTTCAGTAAAACGAAAATAATTGTGACCTACCTCCGAGGGCACAGAGAATGCGAGATAATTGCTACAATGTGCCGTGCTGTGTATATATATACTATTAACTGCATATTTCCACTTTCAGAATTTAACAAAGCTATAATTTCTCAGGATGCAGTTACTGAGGCTCAACTACTTAAAGACCTGAGACGTTTTCTGCGTCAACCCCCCTTTTCTTTTTTGGGTAATCAGTATATATACTTGCCGACTTTAGGTTTCACTTCATGAATCTGATATAGGGAGCTTTGGGCTACAAAAGATTGTGCGTCAATAAATGTATGTTATTCAGCTGCTACAGAGCTCTTTTTTGCTACTACCCTTCTGCAATTCATCTTTAAGGCTAGATGGGTACCATTTAACCCAATTTGTAGATGGAGGATGATAATATTTATCTAAAGGAAGAGGTGGCTACAATGCACTGCTTATCAAAAACATTGCTGCAGTGATGTGGTGGTGACCATTCACTTAAATAGCTTTTTAAAAAAAAGAGCAGGCATTTTGTTTTATTTCTTTATTTTCTCCTCCAAGGAGATTTGGGTGGTTTGCATGGTTCCCCCTATTCTATCCTCACAATTTTATTTATTTATGGCATTTATTCCTAGCTCTTTATTCAAAAAGGCTCTCATAGCAGCTTTAAAAAAACCAGTACTCAGATAACCCTTCCCCACTGGCTCACAATCTAAAAAGATACGACACATAAGGAAAAAGGAAGAGCAGAGAGGAGGGGAAAGCAAGCACAAGGTCTTGAAGTTATTCGGACCCCCATGAGAGGTATGTTAGGCTAAGAGAGACTGATCCAATGTGTTTCTTTTGCCTAAGTCCAGCTGTCTAACCACTACACCACACTGGTTCTCAGCATGGAAGGCTAGGAGGACTGGATACAGGGCCGAATATGACTGACCTCTTTGCTTTTTGAAGGGAGTTTCCCCATTGGAATAGAGTAGAACTCTAGTTCATGTTTTCAGCCAGTCTGCCATGCTCTTCTCTGGGATACTATAAGCTGCAAGTACTCCATTACCTCTGCACCCTCATTTTCACTTTCTTTTTAACTGACACACAACATTCTTTAGCTCCTGGGCAAGCTCAGTCCCTGGTCTGGTGTGTGTGTGTACAGACCCTTTTAGGTTTGTTTGCTTGTTTGTTTGTTTGTTTTAATTGTGTACTTCTGCAAATGGCTGGGCTTTCTCAAGCACCTTCCTTTAGTTTCTCAGTGGCCACATTCCCGCTCCATTTATATTGGCACTCGCCACCCAAGTTCACTATGTGTAGCCAGTTCTACCATTAGGCAGAATGAAGCATCTGCCATAGGCGCCTGATTTTGGCTGTCACTAAAGTGAAAAGCAAATTTTTAGCTATTAAATATGTTATTCTTGTACTTAAGCCACCAGGAAGGGCAAGAGGTGTGCATGGAGTTTTCTGCCAAAATATTCCAAATGTCCTTGGATACTGTTATGTACTGAGTTGAATAGGATCCAAACTGCAGCAGTCTGATTGGTCCTAGAACAATAGGATCCAAAAGGCAGCAGTCTGATTGGTCCTAGAACAATAGGATTCAGAATGCAGCAGTCTGATTGGTCCTAGAACAATGCAGCAGTATGATTGGTTGGCAGGAACCACCCAATCATGCTCCAGATAAAAGTGAATCCACAACCTGATTGGCTTACAGTAGAATTCCGGAATTAGCCAATCATGTGCAGCCCATTGTGTAAATAATGTATATAAAGCAGATACTTTGAGGGGACTTTCATTCATTCCTCCTCACCACTATGAGCTGAATAAAGAGCATGAAATCACTTTGCGACTCTGAGTATATTTCAGATACAATGCACTTTGACTTGGGGAGGGAGCACCGTTTGCTGTTCTGCCTCAGGCCGCAAAATGTATTGGGCCAGTCCTGGCTATTAGAGGGAGTAATAGGGTTTTGGTTAGGCTGTGTTCAGTGGACCAATTTCCACAAATCTACCATGGCTGGCACCAACATGGGAAAATGATTTCTGCCAACTGAAGTAGAAAACCCTGTCTAACACATTATACTTTTCTTATTAAGAATACTTCATTTCAGGCACACTGACAGCCCAGTGTGTGGAAGCATGCTCTGTAACTGTCAGAGAAGTCCCTATGGATTAAGGAGGAGGGGGCACTGGAAGTTTGTCATCCCTGATCACTGGACTGAGAAATACATTTGCCTCTGCTTTATTTTTGGTGTTTTTTTAAGTCTGATAATCCCCCACCATGAGAATCTTAAGTACCACAAACGCAGTTCTGCAAACAAGAATTTCAGCCTGAGTGGCTTTAGTATTGTGGGGCAGAGGGGGAGGTGGGTGAAGATAATCTTTAGTTATAGAACTGGGGGGGGGGGAATCAAAACAGAAAGCAATACATGAGAGCATCTAGAAGAAGATGTGAGGTTTTACTGTTAGAAACGTTGCAATTATTGTTCAGTCGCCTGCAGGCAATTGTGATCAAAAGTGATGGACAGCAGTCCACTTCTCTGCCTCTTCCGTCAAATCCATAGAACCCAAATTTTGATCTATTGTTTGTTTCTTGCATTAATTAGGAGTATTGGGGTTTTTTGCACTCAGTATCTCACTGGTCTGCCATTAAGGCCTTCAGTGTGGCTCCCCAAACATATTAACACAGCAGTGATGAAACTGAATGCAAGTACAAATCCATTTTAAGAATACAAATAGCAAAACCGAAAACAACCGTAAAAGCAGAAGCAATTTTAAGCTGTCACATTTTCATGCTGCTACAATTAAAAATTGCCACAAGATGTATCAGGCAACCTTGCTTGGTTAGACCATGCCCTGCAAGCGTAAGAATCCTTGTGGAGCTTCTTGCCAAACAGCAGAAGGAAAGAACAGGGGAACTTTTCTCTGTCTCTCTCGCTTGAAGAGGGGCTACCCATGTCCTAGTGCAACAGCTGTTTTAACTCATCATATATCAAACCTGCTTTTGCAGGTGTGCATCCATGGATCTGGCAGTGGTGTGGACAGAAAGCTGGAGCCTTGAATGCTACTCATGTGTAGCAGTGTCTTGCATTCATAGAGAGACGATCTGTTACTTCCCGGATTGGGCTTTGTCTCCTTTTACACCCGAGTGTTGGCCATAATTTCCATGCTCTGCTTTGTGAAATATACAAGCATAAATGATTGTGTAGGCATAGGCATGATTCGTTTTGGTATATTTGCAAAAGTTTGTAAGAGCCTTACAGAGCATATTTTTTAATTGTGAGTTCAAATGCTTTTGGAACTACATTTAGAGGACTTAACTGATGTGCAGTCCAATTCTGTGCATGTTTACTCAGATGTAATCCCTTTACTATCTACAACAGGCTTTACTTCCAAGTAAGTGTACCCAGAATGGCAGCATCAGCCTGCTGGATAACTTAATTTTCTAGGCGCACTGCGTAACATTCCTCCTGCCCACATTCCTCAGGCATATTTGCATACGTCAGAATGCAAATCTTCCTTTTATATATGATTGCTAGTTTCAATTCAGCCCCCATTCCACTTGCAGTGAACATTTACAATGATCGAATGAGCTGTTCTGTAGCTGATATGGAATTATGGTTGCGACTGGCCCATTTTTCTAAGAAACATATGCTCACAAGGGGGAGGGGAAACAAGTACCATTGGCAATATGTGGCAGCAAGCGCTGCTAGCAATGTCAAAGCTGAGGCAGGCTTGATCAGCCTTCATGCTGGTAGATGCAGCTCACAATTAAGACCAGTGGATGGAAAAGCTCAGAGGACCCAGAAGTGCTGCATTCATCCTTCATGAATATGAACAAGAAGAAAATCAGACTGCCAAATTCAATTGTAAGTCAGTGATGCTCGACTGAATTCTATACAGCTGTTGCAGCTTATCAGATATTAAACATTGTTCCTGCAAATATATATTGCATTGCTACAAATGTAGGAGTTATCGGAGAGTTTGGAATTATTTAAGTTATAATCCCATCAGCTCTAGAAAAAGAAATAGTTGGCAAGCCCCACTGGATTTTTCTTTCTGGAGGAGTATGTATGTATGAATTTTCTTTCTGGAGGAGTATGTATGTATGTGAGGGAGAGATCCCAAAAGTAAGAGCCAGTGAGATTTCTCAGCACAAGACAAGCAAATCGCTTGACAAGACTACGGTGCAGTTCTTCAGTGGGGTTTATAATAAGATCTACAAAATATTTCATATACATCCCACATTTATATTACCATAGTATGTATTTGTGGGTCCAGGGTTGACCACACAAGGTTGCAACAGCTGTATTTATTTGTTTGGTGGATGTGAAGCTTGTTGGTTTTTTTTAACCGGACCTCTCAAAGTGGCTCACAATATTAATAGAACGCAATGAATACATTGAAGGCTATGCCCTTAAAATAAAGGTAGTCCACTGGAGCAAAATCAGTCTCATCTTCACTGGCCAACCCCTCCTGTTCCTTCCCCAGGACATGCAGTGATGTCCGGCCCTAAGGATGCAAGAGGATGGCTAAGCTGGGCAGGAGTCTGGTGTTATTCTTCCTTCCACTTTTTCCTTCATGAAATTTAGTTGAACACCACTGACTTACACTTGAAATATTATTATTATTAAATGTAATACTGCCTAGTGCCAAAATAGGCTTCTGAGTGGCTTACAATGAATGAAAACCATCTCATGGAAACATTAAAAATAAACACCCTATTATAAACATACACCACAGAAGAATCCCATTAAAGCAACACAGCGATTAAAACATGAGGCTCCGGTCAAGAGATCACAGAAGTCCCTGTGTAAGTAGGTGCCTCTTCAAAAGTCGGCGGAATGCCAATACAGATGGGGCTTCATATTTAAGTTTGTTCCACAACTGCAGGAACAAAAAGCCTGCCTCCAGATTACTACAAGCCAATAATCACCAAGCCGTGGCAAGACTGACCAGGTTTCATTTCTTCCTGGAAAATGGAGGGAAAGTTGGTCTTTTCGGAAACCTGATCCAAAGTTGTTTAGGGCTTTATATGTAAGTATGAAGACCTATGGGTATGTGAGAGTGGGATTTGACAGAGAAAAGCAAGCTATCTTGGGTTCCATCAAATCCCACTTTCACATACCCATAGAACGAAGCCTAATGGTTTAGGCATGCGAGTCGGAAATGTCCCTTTGAGTCAGGCACAGATGCACACAAAAGCACGCCTTCCACCATGAGTGATATACTCAAGAGCTCCCTGCATGGCTATTCTACCCGGACTGACAGTAATGGCAGAAGTGATCTTTACACAGCTTTACACAGTGATCCTGAGATTCCCAAGTGATACAGGATTTGCATTTATTCCCACAAATCCAAATGATCCGGTTGGTATCCTTGGAGAAAGAGCTACCATGAATTTAATTCCAGCTCATCTATAAACTAAATGGGACTCCCTAGTATTAACCTTAATACTTCAAATGCGGGAATGTTCTGGCCACCACCCTCTAGTTCAGGAAAGCAAAACCTGTGGTCCTTCAGATGTTGCTAGACTACAAGTCCAATCACCTCTGACCATTGGCCCTGCTGGCTGTGGCAGATGAGAAGTGAAGCCCAACAACAGCTGGAGGAAATCAGCACACCCAGGCCTGCTTTGGTCCTTCGTTATCCGGGCCAGAGAAAACCTAGAGCAGGCATCCCCAAACTTGGCCCTCCAGCTGTTTTGGGACTACAACTCCCATCATCCCTAGCTAACAGGGCCAGTGGTCAGGGATGATGGGAATTGTAGTCCCAAAACAGTTGGAGAGCTGAGTTTGGGGATGCCTGACCTAGAGAATACAAGAGAGAAGCATCATGGGACATAGCAAGGAATCAATGTCTTTACAGTCCTTAAAGTACTTACTTAAATAGCTTAGCTAGACATAGGTAGTAATTTAGATTTAACAGAAGAACATGATACAGAAATGACTGTATTAAAACAAAGAAGCAGGGGTTTTTTTGTTGGAACACAAAGAAACATGTCAAGAACAGGTAATTGGAATGAAAAAGAAACCACTTGCTAATCTTCTATACTTGGACTTATATTTATCTAGAAATCATTAGGTTGGCACATAAATATTATAAAGTTTTACCAATGCATTAATCTGCACTAGGCTCCAGAATGCGAAGTTTCAGAACCCTGGACAAGTCCAGGTCTGTATGGCACTTCACAGTTCAATCCCACATGTGTTTAATCAGAAATAAGTCCCACCATGTTCAGTAGGGTTTCTCCCAGGAAAGTGAAAACAGAATTTCACTGTCCCACAAAAGATAATAACAATAGCAGCCAACCTGCCGCTCATTCAAGGCTTGTGCTCTTCACTCTATTTTTACCAGGTGATTTCCAGCAGTGACCTCATAAACTGTGGTTTTTCAGTCAATTCCTTTTGGTCGCAGATTGGCTTCCAGCTGCTGAGAAGCCTTGTGATTTTGAAGGGCAGGTGTGTAAATAATGGCATCTTAAAGAAAAGTGCTATGGTCCTGCTCCCACTGATCAGCTCTGTAGATTTTAGCAAGTTACTTTGCTTTTGTGCTTCAGGCTTATGCTCTACAAAGCAAAGAAACAGAGTGCTCTCACCTACTGGGTGCCTGGAAGCTTCATTAGGTAAGGGCTATTTTCTGGTGCCTTAAGCACATGTTATCTATTTTCTCTGCTATTGATCCTGAAACTCCAACATAATTAGATTACTCAGTACCTTAAAAAGATGGCTTTTACATTAAAACAAAATCTATTACCAAAATCTGTTCCTTTCTGTGTGTATGAAATTTAAGCTTGTGTTCCAGTAGGATATAAATGGTCCGTCACTCCCTGTTGTTGACTCTGACACTCTCCATTTAGAGAGTGGATCTTCTCTAAGCTTGATCATTTCAGCAGTCTCAGGTGCTATTGTCAGCCATTCTGGGGGTATAGAATGATGAGAGTCTTCATACCAAACATCTTCCTTGAAGCGATTCTGCCAAAGACCTTTGCTGTGGCAGCAAAATCTAACAGCCAACTGCCAAGTCAGAAGAGATGAATGGGAGATCAAAACAGCCCAGTACAGGCCTTTCAAATCCAATCTTTGCAAGGCCCTCTGAATCCAATCTTTAAGTTAAAGTAAAATATGCCTTATGAAGGAAATTCAAAGGGGCTAATGTTTATTTTAGTGTCCTGCGTTGACATTATGTATTCCTTCTGTAGCTTCAAACAGAGCACTTACGATCTTTGGAGTGTGTGAGAGCTCAGAAGCCAAAAGGTGCAACAATAGTCAAGGCCAGGGCTGCTGTGTTCTCCATATATTTTTCATGAACAGAAATAATATCTATATTTTCTTTTGCCCTCTTTTTTTGGTGATGTGTAAGTGGGCACCAGCCAACAGTTTCAATATTTCTTGCAATTCACAGCTTTGGGTTACTGAAACTAGAAAGAACAATGCATTTGTGAATGACTGTGACTTAAGAACTATAACAGTGGTGGGAATGTTTTGTTTATTTGGAAAGCAGGCAAATGACTCAATCAGTAATATGCTCTTTGCTACTTTTATAGCCAGCAAAGACACCTACAGATTACTCTTGTCATCCAGGGATGATTTTAGCCATGTGAAATGACCTTTAATGTTAGGTGCAGCTGAGAAAAGAGGGAGAGAAGACAAAGTCATCTCAAATGTCTTCAGAGTTTGAATCTTTATACACAGTTCCAAATTAATCCAAAAGAACAAGCATGCAGGCTGAGATTGAGGGACTCTGCCCAAGCAACGAACAACAACATCAGGTTAAATAAATCCATAAAATTAAGGATGTCCCTAGGCCAAAGCAAGAGCAGAGTCAACTGTACCATTAGGCAGGGTGAAGAGGCCTCCCTCAGGCAGAAGGTTTTGAGAAACAATAATAGGGCAGCCAATTCTGAATTTAGGCTGCAATCCTATAGCTACTCCAAGACAAGTCCTATCAAACCCAGTATACTTTACTTCATGTCCGCACCATACATTTAAAGTTCAACCAACACACATTTACAGCACATGATTCCCCCCTCCCAACACACACAAAATTCCTGTGTTAAGGGTATTGGGAACTGAAGCTCCATGAGAGGGAAAACACAATTCCCAGGATTCTTCAGGTAAAATCATATTATTTAAATGTGTGTGACACTGAGGTCCAGTGCCGAGGGCCTTCTGGCGGTTCCCTTGCTATGAGAAGCCAAGTTACAGGGAACCAGGCAGAGGGCCTTCTCGGTAGTGGCGCCCGCCCTTTGGAACTCCCTCCCACCAGATGTCAAAGAGAAAAATAACTACCAAACTTTTAGAAGACATCTGAAGGCAGCCCTGTTTAGGGAAGCTTTTAATGTTTAATAGGTTATTGTATTTTAGTGTTCTGTTGGAAGCTGCCCAGAGTGGCTGGAGAAACCCAGCCAGATGGGTGGGGTATAAATAATAAATTATTATGTGCTTTAAAGGGAGGGTGAAAATCACTTTATTTGTATGCCACTTTTCTGTCAAAGCGGTTCATAGCGAAGGCTTTATAAGAAACAATCTACCACTATCCATGCTATTAACTAATTTAACACTTATCTATGTGAAGGGCATCTCAGTGTGCTTAAGTTATTCACATTGTTTTGCCTTGCCCAGAGTTCACCTTCCTCACCATCTCCCCTCTGCTCACGGCCTGAGTATTGCCAGGAGCCTGGCAATCTCCTTTCTTGACTCCAGGCGGGCCAGTTTTACACTGCTGATTTAAGAGGGGTTGTTCTAAATTTAGTCACAACATTTGCAGGAAAAAAGAAGAATAAATCTGCAAAGATACCAAGATATTAAGATTCTTCAGCAGATTCCTACCCCCCAACCCCCCCTCTTTTATGAAAAGAACATGGCTCTCTCAAGCACCTTAACCAGAATACTTGGAAGATAATGAAAGCCCTGCCATTGGCTTTAATGAGGCTTGGATGAGGCCCAAGTGCTTACCAAGCACATCACAAAGCCTTGGCAGCGTGCCAGTCATGCTTTTGACTGTTCCTTTGAGTGCATCAACTTAATACATTTATTGTCTTTATATTTAAAAGTGTCTTTTCCAGAGAACGCTCTAAGGGCACAGAATTAATCATGTCAATGACCGTACATGAATCATGGCTGCCATTTTGTTGCGGCTATTTTAAGGGTATCGCACTAAATGGCACAGTGTTGTCGGTGAGAGGGAAAGGACGGATGAGAGCGCCTCAACCGGAAAAAGGGAACTATTATAACCCAATGCATCTAGGCAAGAGCAAAACAAGGGCAGCAACAACGCTCTCCTAGCCCAGACCACGTTCGCATTATACGTTTAAAGTTTTATTATAAGACTTTTAATGTTCATGGCTTCCCCCCAAGAACTGTGGTTTGTTAAGAGTGCTGTGTGTAGTTAAGAGACCCCCTGTTTACCTCACAGAGCTATAATTCTTGGAGTGGTTTAACTATCAATCCCTCTTCAAAGTAAAGTACAAACTGCATACTCCAGGATTATTTGGGGGAAGCCATGATGGTTTAAAGTGGTATCCCAGTGAATTAAATGTATGTTGCAGGTGCAGACACAGTACTGAGTTTCCAACAGTAGCAACTGATGTGGTAGGGCAGGGCCACAAATTTGCCCTCCTGATGCTGCCAGTGTTGCAACTGTTTACCTGGCTGGGGAACAAGTGGGGCAGCGGTGAGGTCAGCTGCACTGTCCCTGACCTTGTCACTACTCTGCCCCACCTAAGCCCCATCCAGGTTCTGCCCCACCCCACTGGCTGCTGCTGTTGTTGTTTAGTCGTTTAGTCGTGTCCGACTCTTCGTGACCCCATGGACCAGAGCATGCCAGGCACTCCTGTCTTCCACTGCCTCCCGCAGTTTGGTCAGACTTATGTTTGTAGCTTCAAGAACACCATCCAACCATCTCATCCTCTGTCGTCCCCTTCTCCTTGTGCCCTCAATCTTTCCCAACATCAGGGTCTTTCCCAGGGAGTCTTCTCTTCTCATGAGGTGGCCAAAGTATTGGACTCTCAGCTTCATGATCTGTCCTTCCAGTGAGCACTCAGGGCTGATTTCCTTAAGAATGGATACGTTTGATCTTCTTGCAGTCCATGGGACTCTCAAGA
Source organism: Podarcis filfolensis (assembly GCF_964270895.1). Classification (NCBI taxonomy): domain Eukaryota; kingdom Metazoa; phylum Chordata; class Lepidosauria; order Squamata; family Lacertidae; genus Podarcis; species Podarcis filfolensis. The sequence continues at coordinate 82,148,885 of NC_139607.1, read as the reverse complement.
GTCTCCTCCAGCACCATAATTCAAAAGCATCAATTCTTCGGCGATCAGCCTTCTTTATGGTCCAGCTCTCGCTTCCATACATCACTACTGGGAAAACCATGGCTTTTACAATATGGACCTTTGTTGGCAAGGTGATGTCTCTGCTTTTTAAGATGTTGTCTAGGTTTGCCATTGCCTTTCTCCCAAGGAGCAGGCGTCTTTTAATTTCGTGGCTGCTGTCACCATCTGCAGTGATCATGGAGCCCAAGAAAGTAAAATCTCTCACTGCCTCCATTTCTTCCCCTTCTATTTGCCAGGAGGTGATGGGCCCAGTGGCCATGATCTTCGTTTTTTTGATGTTGAGCTTCAGACCATATTTTGCGCTCTCCTCTTTCACCCTCATTAAAAGGTTCTTTAATTCCTCCTCACTTTCTGCCATCAAGGTTGCCATCAAGGTTGCCACTGGCTGCTACTGTTGAGAATCTTCAAAGCCTTCATCAGTCAGAGGAATTTGGCACTCTCCAGGTGCCCGGCTTGATTCCCTGTTGATCTCCCCCGTCTCGGCTCCCGGCAAGACAAGGCGAGATCTCTATCGGCCGATCCTTCTTCAAACGTGAGAAGAACACAACCACTCCTCCCCTCTTCCCTGCCATCCCCAGGGAGGGGAAAGAGACAGACAGAAATGTCTTTACATGCCTTTATTTCTGTCTTTCCAGCAGTGCAGAAAAGAACACGTCTGCACTCCTCAGCAGCCACAGCAGAGAGAGAATAACTCCACCCATGTACTTCTGGTACAGGGTCATGTGACACTCTGAGCTAACATCCGGTGCTCAGTGCACAGAATAGACTGTCCCTTGTTCCCACGGTACAGTCCCATAACATCAACATCCTGTTTGGCTTTCCAGCCACCTGGAGCACTCAGCAGCATTGCTCCTTTTTCGTAACAGCTACCGGCCCCCAATTTCAATAGTCTCTGAAATGTGCTAAGCTGTGGCACCTATCTTGCTCTTTCCCTCCTTGCTTTCTTTTCTAAGAGTCTAAGTCAAACTTGCAAGATCACATAGAAGAGGCCCTGGAGAAGGAGGGAAGAACTGATGGTTATTATCCTTCTCTCTCACACCTTCCTCCCAACTCACAAAGCACCTAGGTTCACAGCCTTCAAAGGAACTTGAGATGGCAAAGAGTTGGCTTCAGAGTTTGTAACTCTGCCTCTGGGTGGAATTAAAGCACACAGTGGTGGAAATTGCAATCCCTCTGGCCACAGTTCAGTCCAGTCCCTTCTGCTTAGGGAAGACCACCTCACCAGAGGTGGATTTAGGGCAGTGTAACTGGTTCCCCACACAGGGGCCAAGGTGATACCTGCCCATATCCTTCCCACTAGGCTTTGGGAAGGAGGTGGGAGGGCTCTGACAGGGTCTTAGAATCCTCCTCTTTCCTTCCCAAAGCCAAGTTAACATTTGCCCAGCTTGGGGAAGGAGGCAAAAGGATTTTAGGATCCTGCCAGAGCCTTGCGCCTTCTTCCCAAAGCTCAGTGCCTCCCTTACCTGGCTTTGGGAAGGCACAGCGAGGGTTGTCCTCCCTCAAATTTTGGCCTCACACAGAGCACTGTATTACCAAGGTCCACTACTGACCTCACATCAAAATTGTACCTCATACTTGTCATATTAAACCATGGTTTGCCCAAACAAGGCTTGGTGGTTACAGCTCAGCTACTACAGTGTCCTAATGGCAGCTAAATTGTTTCATACATCTCATTACCACTAACAAACTGAGGGTCATCCTGAGGGGGAAATAATTTCTTTGCCTCACCACTATTGTATCGACAAATGGTTTTCTTCTGTAATCAACTTTCTGTGCAGTCTGGGCCTATCTCCGAGATGTGTGTGTCATATTTTGGCTCAGCCCCTGGAGGCCTTCATGATGAATACACACACACACACACACACACACACACATTTCGCTGCTGTGATAGCCCGTATAAAATTAGATCTAGCCAAGCTTAATTTCCAAAAAGGAAAGAGCAAAAAATCATCGGGATTATTCATCTTGTGTCACCTGTTCTTTCCCTGGCTGCATCTATATGCTACATCTCTTGTTCCTCATAAAAACCCGGCATAAAATATTTGCTCATTTCCCACCCCAAGGTTCACAGTGTTCAGAAGAAGGATTTGGCCACAATCCAGAACACTGAGCCTTTACACGCACAGTCACTTTCCCATTATCATCCACGATGCCTACGTACATATCTTAAGCTGAACTAGGGCCTCAATGAATTTCGATGCTTCTTGGATCAGATCTCTCATTACCAGCAGAGGAACCTTAGGGGTCAATAAGATTTATTTATGAGCTGTTTGCACCACCTTGCCAAGGAATGGTCAGGATGATGAATGAATAAAGTCACGAGAAAGAATCACGCAAAGCAGTTAAAAACAACAATCAATATAAACAATACAATAAAGGAATAGGAACAAGACTCGCAGCTCACATACAGGTGCAACAATTGGCTATTGGCCCTGTGCCTTGTGTATTCTGTCCTCCGCTCTCCTGCTCTGATCCACTCACTCAGTTTCTCATTTGGACAAACAAAACCAGCCTGAGTCTAGTCTGGGGGCTAACTACGGTTTGCACAAACCATAGCTTTGCCTGATTTGCAAATCATGGCAAAGCTTTTTCTTTTTCCTTAAACCAGGAAGGGAGAGGAGGAAGCGTACACATGCAAGAGCAAAGCCCATTCACAACAACCCAACCATAGTTTGACCTTTATATATTTATTTGTTCGCTTCCCTTCGCCCTAAGGTCCCAGGGCAGGTTGCAACATTACATTAACACATAACATTAAAAACAGTTTAAAAGAAATTGCAACCATAGGGATACGTTGGGTCCTAAAACTATACACCGCAAGTGTTAAAAGCCAAAGGTACATCTCAGGCATCCTCCAGAAGTTGTGTAATGAAGGTACCAGATCCACAATATGTCTGAACCAGCCAGCAGCGGCCAGTGATGTGCTGCATAGCAATAGAGGAGATCATCAGTGTTTGGAGGCTGTAGTGGAGGGTAGGGCACTATCATGAATGCAAGTGCCTAGTTCCTGGGCGCATAATAGTTTCTAACTGCTGACATTAGAAGGAATAATTCTGTACTTGGAAAACATGCACTTACCTGCAAACGCAGCTCCCTGACACTGGAAGGCAAGGTTGGGAATTGCCTGCCCTGCCTTCTGGTGTTATGCAGTGGCTGACAGCAGTTTGACCCAGTGGACCACCTTCACGGACCACTGCTGAATTTGGCTCGTAGTCCTGGTAAAGAGTCTCCTAGTCAGCAGCACAGGATCAGCCCAGACCTTTGGCCATTTGCCTAAAAGGAGTGGCTTTTTAGATGAACTGCCATGCTACTGGCAAGCTTCCTGAGGAAGTTAGCTCCGCAACCAAGGTGCCACCAGTGAAAAGGCCCCACTCCAAATACCTACTAAAGAAACCTCCTAAAGGCACCAGGAAGAAGGTGTTTTTTTAAAAAATCATTGGGAAGTTTCATTTGGAATAAGTCATTTCCTAATAAATATATCTGAAGAAATTTATCCTTGACTCTGCTTCCATTTCCTTCTCAAAATCTGGGGAGGAAGAAAAAGAAAAATGGCTTCGCTCCTCAAGGAGCCGTGCCAAGAAAAGAAGTCTCTTCCTTATTCAACACCCAACTTTGCAATGCATCTCTCCATACATGACACGGAGCATTGTCTGAAGTCACAGCTCAGTTGGTTAGAGCATGGTGCTGATAATGCCAGAGATGGAGGTTCGATCCCCATATTGGACGGCTGCATATTTCTGCACTGCAGAGGGTTGGACTAAATGATCCACAGGGTCGCTTCCAACTCTACAGTTCTATGATTCTTTATAGGCTGAGGTCAGGCCTATGGGACCGGTCTCTTAGAATGATCCCAAAGCAATTGCAACTGGGACGACACATATGGAGGACATGTGGCTTTTCCTTTCTCGTTATTTTGATTGCTTCTCTCTCTAACCTGTGTATGTGTGACTGAACAGTTTTTCAGTAAGGACTTTCCTGCCCCCCTCGCAGTGCATTACATAATAAAAAAAATGAAATAATCAACATGCCAGACCCTTTTCCAAGGAGTGCAATGCATTGAGACATCTTTACAGGCTAACTACCACGACAGCCCTTCAAACTGCTTACTGGAGCCCTCAGGCAGTTAGAACATTAGCAGGGAAATACCATGATCTGCTGTCTAATTAAACTGATGGGTTCTAATTCAGATTATTATTATTTAGAATCTTCATTTTTGGATCTTGGGTTACTAATTAGGATGATGCATACTCAAGGTTCTCAGTGCGCCTCCCCCCCCCATTAACTCACTCCCTCTTTCTCTCCCCACCTCATTTTCTCTGGGTAACAAGTGTTGCAGAACAATAACTCCAATCCCTGAGTGAATTTCAGCCCCGTGATTATGAGGAGATTCTTCTCTCGTGCAGCAAGACCAGGAGATTTATGGTGGTCTGCCACGCAGATTATGGTGCAGCCTGACCGCTGAATATTTAATCTGAGTCATAAACAAGTGCTGAGTGGAATCTGAGACAGACATCTAAAAATGTATGCATTTTTAAAGAGGGCACAACGTGGGAAATTAGAATGGTAAGATTTGGTTTTGTTCCCTGCCTTGCATCGTTAAAGGCATTATATAAATCTACAGTGTGAGAGGACACATTCAGAATGCCATGTGCCGTTTGAGCCATCTCTTCTAAATAATAAAGAAGATATATTACAGGAGCTGGAGAAAGTGCACCGCAAAGCCAGTGAAATGATCGAGGGAAAGGCTGACGCCCCTTCCCTGCAACGAGGGGCTATGGAGGGAGGGGTGTTAAGGTTAGAAATCCCTTAACAAAAGGCAGCGCTCAGAATTCTTTGAGTGCTTTGAATGGGCTTTAAACATACAGTGCTCTGCCTCCAAAGCTAACAGATTGAGGTTGAATCCTTACAAGACAGAAATACTGTTTTGGGGGGGGGGGCAGGGGGAGGGCAGATGTTCCCTGGTCCTGAATGGGGTAACTGTTCCCCTGAAGGACCAGGTGCGCAGCCTGGGAGTCATTTTGCACTCACAGCTGTCCATGGAGGCACAGGTCAAATCTGTATCCAGGGCAGCTGTTTACCAGCTCCATCTGGTACGCAGGCTGAGACCCTATCTGCCCGCGGACTGTCTCGCTAGAGTGGTGCATGCTCTGGTTATCTCCTGCTTGGACTACTGTAATGCGCCCTACGTGGGGCTACCTTTGAAGGTGACCCGGAAACTACAACTAATCCAGAATGCGGCAGCTAGACTGGTGACTGGAAATGGCCGCCGAGACCATATAACACCAGTCCTGAAAGACCTACATTGGTTCCCAGTACATTTTCGAGCGCAATTCAAAGTGTTGGTGCTGACGTTTAAAGCCCTAAACAGCCTTGGCCCAGTATACCTGAAGGAGTGTCTCCACCTCCATCATTCAGCCCAGACACTGAGGTTCAGCTCTGAGGGCCTTCTGGCGGTTCCCTCACTGCGAGAAGTGAAGCTACAGGGAACCAGGCAGAGGGCCTTCTTGGTAGTGGCGCCTGCCCTGTGGAACGCCCTCCCACCAGAAGTCAAGGAAATAAACAACTATCTGACTTTTATAAGGCATCTGAAGGCAGCCCTGTTTAGGGAAGTTTTTAATGTTTGGTGGTTTATTGTATTTTTAATATTTTGTTGGAAGCCGCCCAGAGTGGCTGGGGAAACCCAGACAAATGGGTGGGGTATAAATAATCATAATCATCTGAATACCAGTTGCTGGAAAATGCAGGAGGGGAAAGTGCTGCTGCAGACAGGTTCTGCTTTTCAGATTCCCACAAACATCTGGATGGCCACTGTGAGAACAGGATGCTGGACTAGATGGGCCATTGGCCTGATCCAGCAGGTTCTTTTTAGGTTATTCTGGGTGTTGCTGTGAACATATGAACATTTGTCTTCTCCCCAAAGGATTTTTTTTTCTCTTACCTTAAAAAAAAAAGTTCAGATATCCATTGATTTAAAAATGAATATTAAAAAAATATCTCCAGCCCTTAGCATGTTGGCTGATGACTGAACACTTGTTGTTGTATTATAATTCTGTCAGCATTGGAGAAAGGCTCTGCTTCAGTGACTCCTCTAGCCAAGAGGAATTTGGTTTTAAAAAGAGAAGGGAAGAAGAAAACAAGCTTAGCTTTCCAATTGGTTCACAGCAGATTTAATAGGGCAAAGTTTAATCCTTCTTAGAAATTCAAGTTCTTCGCATTGCATCCACAGCCTCATTATGGGGAGAATATCAGAGAGAAGGCTCTGCTTTCAGTCCTGCTCTGCTCAAACGGTAGCATATTTCTGGTTCTACAAAATGCCATTTCAACTTCAATACGGAGTCATAGAATATGTAGCTGGAGAGACCAAAAATTTCTAGCAGGGCAGCACCAGCAGCTTCTGGAGTCCCAGTGTCCTGACAGGGTCCACCACTGATGCCTGCCCTTTCCCCCCTGGTTTAATTCTATTTTTTGGCCGGACATTCAGAACTGTGCTAGGTGACTAGATTTGGCCAGCACCATAATTTCCCTAAAGCTGCAATTTGTGCAAACCATTGTTGGCCTCTGAACTGGACTCAGAAACCATGGTTTGCATAAGCCAGGAACTGAGTGAGTGAATCAGAGCACGTGAGTGGAAGCAGGGCCATCTTACCCATAGGTGCTAGGTGCATAGGTGCGGGGCACCCGAGCGCCAGGCTCTCAGGGATGCCAGGCTGAGAGTCTAGGGCCTGAGTGTTGAGTTCGGGGAAGAGGCACCCATTGGCCGCGGGTTTGGGGGTGACCAAGCCAGCAAGTTGCTGAGGCGGCCAGCCTGCTCCCCCCTCCTGTGCGCCTGGGACTGGGCAACCTGGGACAGGGGCACCGGGCGGATCTTTGCACCCCGGCGCCTCATATGCTTAAGACAGCCCTGAGTAGAAGAATGAGTAGAGGAGCACAAAACATACTGCAATTAGCCAAATCATGGGTGATATCAACATCTGAATTGTTGCACTGGGGCATTGTGGGAGAAGAAAATGGTGGCTAGACCCAAATGCCCAGCTCTTCTGTGAGCACTTTAGTCAACACTGCTGCCGTCATCACCAGTTCGCAACTTGCAGCGCTGTGTCTGCACATGTGTGGATCGCGATTCGGTGCTTCTGCGCATGTGCAAAGCATGATTTAGTGTTTGTGCACATGCGCGAGCACCGAAACCCAGAAGTAACCCGTTCCGGTACTTCCGGGTCTCAGCACATCCGTAACCCAAAAATGTGCAACCTGAAGCATCTGTAACCCGAGGTATGCCTGTACTTTCTCTGTTTTTCTGTCTGCTGTGCCTTCCCTTCCCTTCTCACCCTTTTCCTGCCTCTGTCCTTGCCAAAGCCTCCAGTTTATTCGAAAACCTAAATCTTAGAAACAGAATAAATTATGCAATGTTACTTAGCATTTCCTGTGCACTCAGGTGGACAAAGAATCTATTTGGAAGAAGGCAACCCTAATGGATCTTGTTAACAGCCAGCCAGCATGACTTGAGAATACATAATTTATCCACTTTCTCATAAGTGGATTCCTCAGGATGCTCCACCCCCTGCCATGAAATGGAACAGAATACTGGCAAATCTGCCTTTAAATGTCCCGTCAAAATGGATGTATTGTTGCTGCCTGCCACCAAAGCAAAGAGGAAGCAGCCAGAAAACCAGCAGCAATTCTGATTCTGCCTGCAAGCGTTTAGCATAAGCGGATGTCTGAGACAGAGGACTCAGCTACATAGCTGCAAATAAAACATGTGTTGTAAAGCGAAATATACAGATGTGACACTAGGTGGCGAAAGTGAGCTATGCCAAAATCAATGTATTTTTTTCAAAACGTTTTTTAAAAAAGCATTTTCACACCGTTTTTTTTTTTATGTGCGTAATTTCCACCAGGGTTGAGTACATAGCAGGTCCCAAAATAGGTCACACTTGCTACTTTCAAGGCACACATGAGAGAGAGAGAGAACAAGACAGAGTGCACAGTGCACCCTAGCTTGGATTGTCTTTCTTCCAATGTTACCAATGCAATTTCCTGCAGTAGATTTTGTGCTAAGAATTATTCTCATTTCATATAGGTTTCCCCCCACCCAGCCACCACATAGCTAGAACCACAAAATGAAATCTTAAAGAGCTCCTTGCTTGGAAGAATAAGCTGCCTAACTACTTCTAGGAATGAGGGTGTCGCCAGCGAACAGTTGCCTGGTGCTGTAAATACTGGAATGAAATCCTGTGTTCATGCCCCAGCGGAACCAGTGATTTGCTCATACTGGATAGCTCAGTTGGTTAGAGCGTGGTGCTGATAAAGTCAAGGTTGCAGATTTGATCCCCATCCAGAACAGCTTCAAATTCCTGCATTTCTGGGGCTTGGACTAGATGATCCTCAGGGTCCCTTCCAACTCTGCAATTCTATGATTCTATAGAAAAACAAGCTCCGTTAAAAGGCTGTGGGGAGAGACTATATCTTAGCAGTAGAGCAACGTACCTTGTGCGGAAAAGGTTGTAGTATCAATCCTTGGCATCTTGATTTTTCCACCCACAGCAGCATGGCTGGAGGAGAGCTCTGCCTGTGATATTGGATAGCCACCATCCTTGTTAAAATATAAATTTATTTATTTAGTGTATTTGTTGTTTAGTTGTTTAGTCGTGACCGACTCTTCGTGACCCCATGGACCAGAGCATGCCAGGCACTCCTGTCTTCCACTGCCTCCCACAGTTTGGTCAAACTCATGCTGGTAGCTTCGAGAACACTGTCCAACCATCTCGTCCTCTGTCGTCCCCTTCTCCTTGTGCCCTCCATCTTTCCCAACATCAGGGTCTTTTCCAGGGAGTCTTCTCTTCTCATGAGGTGGCCAAAGTATTGGAGCCTCAGCTTCAGGATCTGTCCTTCCAGTGAGCACTCAGGGCTGATTTCCTTAAGAATGGAGAGGTTTGATCTTCTTGCAGTCCATGGGACTCTCAAGAGTCTCCTCCAGCACCATAATTCAAAAGCATCAATTCTTCGGCGATCAGCCTTCTTTATGGTCCAGCTCTCACTTCCATACATCACTACTGGGAAAACCATGGCTTTAACTATTCGGACCTTTGTTGGCAAAGTGATCCCACCTTCCTATCCAAGGTCTCAAGCAGCATACATTAGTCTCTCCCTCCTCATTTAATCCCCGTATCAACCCTGTTGTGGGGGGAGGTTAGGTTAACAAGCAGGTCACCCAATGAGTTTTGTGACCAAGTGGGGATTTGAACCCTGGTCTCCCAGGTCCCAGTCTGACACTCTAACCACTGCACCATACTGGCTGTCAAGATCATGGAAAAAGTTTATGGGGTAAGAACTTCCAGACTGTGGGAAAGAGATACACTTTCCCTTCACTCCCTTCATGAGTGTCATCTAGACTTGCCATACATCTGGGAATTCCCAGCCATATCCTCTTTTGGGGGTACTACATGCCCATCCAAGGGAAATTTTACATTTTAAAGCAAATGTCCTGGATTTCGGGGTTTTTAAAATAATAATAAAAATGTGTGCAGGCAGTTCTGGTTCAGGCTCTGGCTCTGGTGATTGCCCTAATAAAAGCTCAACAAAAACAGCTTTTTGTGTCTGGATTTTTAACTCTTGAAATATGGCAACCCTACCGTGGATCACTTCCTCCCGCTAATAGCAAGCCCAGGTGGTGTGTGGTGACAGGATTGGATCAAAAATGGAGCCACTGAGAAACAAGAGGGGAGGTTCAGTATGCTCAGGGAAATAACAGGATTTGTAGAAGTACAAAATATTAAAAAAATAAAAATAAAATCTAAGGCGACCCCACCCCCAAAAAACCCCCACAACCTAGTGGGAACCATATATGCTCAGTTGTCACATGATGTTGAATGTCAACCGGGAAAGAAGAAAAAGGGAAAACCCAGAAAACTGAGACAGAGGGTGGAATTTATGTATTTATTTTTAGTTAACAGGATTTATATGCCACTTAATCATCATAAGCCTCTAAGCAGTTTGTCTCTGTGGGATAACCTGCTGGCTTGGACTGTGTACAGGAGCACTATGGTCAAGATATGTTGCAGGATTCGCCTTGTATATTACACATTCCTTCCCAATCTGTATGGACACCACACTCCATATTGCTGAAAATCTAAGACTGTTCTAGTGCCCTTTTACACTAGCTCTTGCCCAGGACAAGGCAATGGATGGGTGAAGCCAGGCCTGATTTGTAAAATTCTTCCCCATTTGCATCTACATGGTTCATGACTAATGATGGAGAGAAACTGAATTCAGATCACATTTAAAGCTGGACCCACACTTTCCAAAGCAATATAAGAAGCAAAACACAGGCATCCTGTAAAGTTGGCAATTATCTGAGATTTGCGATGCAGTTCTCCAACCAAATGAGGTTTGCGAAAAATGTAAGCGTGCATAAAAATAAATGGGACGCGGGTGGCGCTGTGGGTTAAACCACAGAGCCTAGGACTTGCCGATCAGAAGGTCAGCGGTTCAAATCCCCGCGATGGGGTGAGCTCCCGTGCTCGGTCCCAGCTCCTGCCAACCTAGCAGTTCAAGAGCATGTCAAAGTGCAAGTAGATAAATAGGTACCGCTCCGGTGGAAAGGTAAACGGCGTCTCCCTGCGCTGCTCTGGTTTCGCCAGAAGCGGCTTAGTCATGCTGGCCACGTGACCCAGAAGCTGTATGCCAGCTCCCTTGGCCAATAAAGTGAGATGAGCGCCGCAACCCCAGAGTTGGCCACGACTGGACCTAATGGTCAGGGGTCCCTTTACCTTTACCTTTATAAAAATGAATATAGTAAAAATAACAGCGTAAAATGCATTATATTAGGAGAAATTGCTTGCTTTACAGGTACTGCAGAAAGAAAGTTTATATTAGGGAAAATTTGCACTAAATGCTGGAGAAGTTTTTTGGGGATTTTTAAAAAGAAAATTGGCAAATTGCTGCAGAGATGTGGAGAACCAAATTTAAGTTTGGGGAAATGAGAAACCGAGAGCAACAAAACTGATTGGATCCTTCCATCCCTACTTGTCACACAGAGCAGTGAGATCAGTGATTGCAGACAGCTTTGCATTTAATCTCCTTAGGCTATGAGCAGGCAACTCTGGGGCGGGTGCTGTAAGCTTGATCTGTGCTACAACTGGAACCTTTAGACATTACAGTGGTACCTCGGTTTATGAACAGCCCCTGTTTATGAACTATTCGGTTTATAAACTCCCCAAAACCAGAAGTAGTGTTCCGGTTTGCAAAGTTTACCTCAGTTTATGAATGGAAGCCAAATGGTGGAAGGGCACCGGCGGCAGGAGGCCTCATTGGTGAAAGCGTGCCTCAGCTTAAGAACGGATTTGGTTTAAGAACGGACTTCCGGAACGGATTAAGTTCGTAAACTGAGGTACCACTTCACAAGGGAGATCCAGGTTCCTATCCGTTCTGGGACATGCCACTCCCAATCTATTCTCTTACAGACATCGATGAGAACTTTCCTCTCATTGTGAGTACCAGGTGTTAGGGATTTGTGGCTCCCATTGTGACCACGACAAGGGGCACAAAGGTAAATCCCCCTTCTCCTCATGTCATGGCCCAAATCTGCTCCCCACAGACTATTTGCAAAATGAAAGATAACTACAAAGGCCCAAACTACATGGCAAATGTGACATCTAATTTGGCTCCAGATTTCTAGCATTAGGTGACCAATGACCAAGTAACATTCCAGAAAGGGTTTTGGAGGCCTGCAAAATGTTGTTCTCTTTCATTTATCCTACATCTTTATACAAAACCTAAGAGTCAAGGGAGAATATTTTTTTAAAAAATAAAGTTCCAACTAGTCTGAGAATTGCCTAGTAGAGCATGATACAAATGTAAATCACCATGAATACTAAAACAGGGATTTTGATTAGAATGAGGAAAGCTGGCTCAAGCCCAATTTGCAGCGCTGTGATACCACTCCTTAAATCCTGCAGTCAAAATGCAGATTCGCAGCACAGAAACTAGGCGTCTTTGAGAGATCTGGGTGCCTTAAGGCTATTCAAGCCAGGCTGGGGTTCTGCTGTCAATATTGCCATGTTGCCTGTGCAATAACCAACCAGCTGAGCCAAAGATTGTGCTTAACTTCCCAAGTGCCGATGCACAGCGCATTCAACCTGCACCATTCCGCTATGACTTCTCTGGCGAAAAAAGAGAGAGAGAAAGACGAGAGGGGGAGAATGACGGAAGTTAATATCGCAACAGGGAGCCACTTTGTGCTTCTGGGCTACGAACGAACAAACATCAAGCGCTGTGTGGTTAACTGCAAAGCTTCGTATTAGCAGTTCCACAAAGCTGCTGGAGATAAAGGGAATGTGAAGCTGACCTATAGCTAGACGGGAGCTCCTTTGGGCAATTCACAACAGATGCAGCTCATCCTCACCATTTAGGCTTCTAGATCTGTATCCCCAAATTGTGTGCCTGCGTGTGCTCAACAAGCAGTGTGCATGTGAGTGTGATCAGATCCACGTGTGCCTGGTTTATCAATTGGGCATGTAAATGGGGAGAGGGAGTCACGGAATGGGCCACATAGGTTCTAAACAAAAATATATTCAGAAAGTTGGAGGCACAGAAAGCACACCTCAGCTGGGGCTCACATTACCTGAAGCAACCTCTTTTCTGAATCAAAACCAGAGGCATCCTTTGTTTATTTTGAGCCTGCGTAACCATAACCCTCAGAGGTCTCTCGGCCTCCATCACAGCAGCTGCGCCGATTCAACCTTCCTCAAGCGACCCTTGCCCTGCAGCAGTTGGAATAACAATGAACATTCTTGACACCGCGAAGCAGCTTGGCCAATGGCAGCCAGGGGGCGGAGCTGGGACTATGAGCCACAGCCAGTTTTCAACTTGCTTCACTGGAAGATATACGGCAGGAGGGAAATTATAGATGCAAAAGAACTATGAGGCCAAAGGGACCATTAGCTCTGAACTTGCTGACCTTTTGGAAGACTGGGTTATGCAGCAGGATGCACAAGGTAATATTTCTGGGGTGGTTTTATGCAAATAATTCAATTGGTATTCAAACATTTAAGTGTTGTATTTAACCTCCCGAGGAGAGAAAAGTTTCCTGGCTCTAATGTCCTCGACAAAAGCAAGTGTTTGACTTTGGTATTTTTTTTTTTTTTGTAAAGTGCACTGCACTTTTTTCTTGTCTTAGCGTCAGAGCTCATCCTATAATTCTGGTTAATAACCAGCCTGGCTCCTGCTTTCACACATGCTCTCCAATTCTTGCTTTGAGGTTTTATCATTTCCTTGCACTGTGTACCCAATTCCCAGATGACCAGAGCTTGCTGAATTTTAACAGTCCAATTTGTCTCCTGAAATAGCTGAGTACAAGTAAAAGTCACCCTTCGGGTTTCATTTCCCCCTCTGAGTAAAAACTCAGGCTTCTTACTGGAAAATGGTCTAATCAGTCGGTTGATGTAGATGCTCGCTTCATCGAGGTTGATGCTATCCACACCTAATAGCCCTTTGAGCAATTATGCGTTGCCATCCTTGTGCCTTTCAAGGAGAAAAGTGAGGATAATTTATAGGTTACTTTAAAACAGATAACGAATATGGTTATCGGTGTGTTCTTTGAAACAGTTTCCCATATTGTGATCTGCACTATGCATATACTAGATTTCTTTTTGTTATTATTTTTTAATGTTATTATTCTATGCCCACATTTATCTGGTTTCTGTGTTGTAAACATTGTGCACTGAGCTGAGTCTCATGTTCAATGTAGGGAATCCAGAGGTCAAGTCTCATCCACCTTCTGCTTGGTTCAGCTTCTACCTGGAAAGTTTTAAAAGAGGATTTGACAAGTTCACCTCTCATCTGCTTTGGCCTATAGTCATAATAACTGCTCTGTTGCATTCCCCACCCAAAACAAAGACACCAGTTCAAACTGGGACAGAAGCATAAGAAATGAAGGATTTAACGGAATCTTATAATGTTTAGCAGAAGCCAGCTCAGTCCATTGCTCCTAATTATATATTGCCTAACATTCTTACTGAACTAACTTCCGTTTGTTCCTCTCTGCCTTTGATGTTCTAAGTAGAATTAGAATATTCTAACAACCACAGTTTTCTCTTTCTTTTTCTTTTCTTTCAAGATCTGAATTTTTTCTCTGGCTGCTGTCTTTTATTAGGGCTGTGCATCCACTCTGTACTCCAAAAACACAGACAAATCAGGGTGTTTTGGGGGGTAGTATTTCATATTACCTAGTAGAACCATTGGGATGCGGGTGGCGCTGTGGGTTAAACCACAGAGCCTAGGACTTGCCGTTGGCGGTTCGAATCCCCGCGACGGGGTGAGCTCCCGTTGCTCGGTCCCTGCTCCTGCCAACCTAGCAGTTCGAAAGCACGTCAAAGTGCAAGTAGATAAATAGGTACCACTCCGGCGGGAAGGTAAACAGCGTTTCTGTGCACTCCTCTGGTTCGCCAGAAGCAGCTTAGTCATACTGGCCACATGACCCGGAAGCTGTACACCGGCTCCCTCGGCCAGTAAAGCGAGATGAGCGCTACAACCCCAGAGTCGGCCACGACTGGACCTAATGGTCAGGGGTCCCTTTACCTTTTAGTAGAACCATGCCATTAACAAGATATGTCAAGGTGGGTCAGGGAGTGCACAAACTTCTGAGCTGCTTCCTTGCCTTGATTTTTCTATAAAGTTAAACACTCCACTGTTTTGGGTGTTTTTGGGGGGTTTTTTATCCCTTGCTTTTCCTCAGAAACCATAGAATCATAGAATCATAGAGTTGGAAGAGACCACAAGGGCCATCGAGTCCAACCCCCTGCCAAGCAGGAAACACCATCAGAGCACTCCTGACATATGGTTGTCAAGCCTCTACTTAAAGACCTCCAAAGAAGGAGACTCCACCACACTCCTTGGCAGCAAATTCCACTGTCGAACAGCTCTTACTGTCAGGAAGTTCTTCCTAATGTTTAGGTGGAATCTTCTTTCTTGTAGTTTGGATCCATTGCTCCGTGTCCGCTTCTCTGGAGCAGCAGAAAACAACCTTTCTCCCTCCTCTATGTGACATCCTTTTATATATTTGAACATGGCTATCATATCACCCCTTAACCTCCTCTTCTCCAGGCTAAACATGCCCAGCTCCCTTAGCCGTTCCTCATAAGGCATCGTTTCCAGGCCTTTGACCATTTTGGTTGCCCTCCTCTGGACACGTTCCAGTTTGTCAGTGTCCTTCTTGAACTGTGGTGCCCAGAACTGGACACAGTACTCCAGGTGAGGTCTGACCAGAGCAGAATACAGTGGCACTAACGAAACAAAGCTGACTGAGAGAAGGAAGTGGGTGGAGAGGTGGGGGTGAGAGTGTGTTTCATTTGGAGGGGCAGGTCCTGGTTTTAGTGACAGTGAGTTATCTTCCCAGTGCCATCCAATCACAGTAATTTAGGGGAGAGGTGTTGAAGTAAACCCATGGGCTATCTTTGGACAGCTCCAAATAAAACATTTTAAGTGTGTCGTAAAGTGCAATATACAAGTGTGACACTAGATGGCGATGGTGAGCTATGTCAAATTCAATATATTTTTCAAAACTCTTTTTTTCAAATGCATTCTCACAGCATTTTTAATATCCACCTTTCTTCTCTGAGTTTAGGCTGAGAAAGCAGGGCATAAGTGGCAGAGTTAGGATATTAGGGTGGTCTGCTTCTTTCCCACCTATTGTTTTTCCTAACAAAAATTTTAAAACCAACTCTCTATTTCCCCCACTCCTTCATGGGGGGCAGGGGCAGGAATTCCAGAAAATGGGAGGGGGAGAAACCTGTATTTTCCAGTTTTTCGTAATAAAAGTTAAATCACCTGGCACAAAAGCTCCTGTGCGTGTTTGTCTGAAGTTTGAGAGTTGCCTAGAGGCACCTCCCTCATGATTCCAGCTTTCAATCTGATTGTTAAAACAAAACAAAACAAAAAATGAAAACAGATTGTCCAGAAAAGTGGTTGTCTGCTGCAGAACTATATTTGTGAATTTTGGCTAGCTTCATCCCTGCAGAAGGATGCCTTCAATTAGTTGTGTCAGAAAATAAAAGTCTTGTGACCCTTTCTTTAAAAATAAAATAAGCACTGGATGGATCTACCTGAAATTTAATGTATTTAATCCACTCCTTTGCCTGCAAATTCCAACCACTTACGTGAAAAGAGAAAAAGTTACAGCCATTTTTAAATTCTCCATTATAACCAATGGGGGCAAAACAGAGCTTCAGAATAATAGATTTGGACCTGAATAATGAATTTAATCAGCAAACATACATAGTTTTATTTGTATGTCACCTGCCCATAGTACAAATCACAGTCCAGACAGCTTAGAACATAAAAAATACATAATTACAACATAATCGTGATAAAAAAATACACAGCCAAACTGAACAATTTCCACATAAATTATAATAAGATCTAAAATAAAGATACAAAATATAAATATCAATAGCAGCAGCAACCTCACCCCAACAATTACCACTAAACAATACTGCAGCCCCAAAACAACACAGAGTAGCTCTGTAACGGATTAGACCGCTTCCAGATCATACATCTGGTCACCGCACACCCTTAATTTTCCTTCCTGTGCCACTCTGGGAGCATGTAAGAGTTTTTCTGAAGCAAAATGGAGTACAGTTGTACCTTGGAATTGAACAGAATCCATTCCAGAAGTCCGTTTGACTTTCAAAACATTCAGAAACCAAATTGCAGCTTCTGATTGGCTGCACGGAAGCCCCATCGGACGTTCGGCTTCCAAAAATAGTTCGCAAACCAGAACAGTCACTTCCGGGTTTGCGGCCTTCAGGAGCCAAAACATCGAAGAACTAAGCTGTTCGAAAACCAAGGTACGACTGTACAAGATCCTAGACCATGAATATCTGGCTATAGTTCAGATGAGCTTCCTGACGCAGCTTTATTTGGCTGACCATCCAGGCCCTGACAGACTTCAATCGAGGTTTAGTAAAATCTTTGGCCCAAGTTTTACTCAAAGGGTGGGGTTGCTGCTCAAGTTGGAAGAAACAGCAGCTATTCTACACTTGAATGATAAAGCTCTCTTTCTGATTTTCCATGTAAGATTATGCAGCTGTGGAAATGGCTGGCTTTCTTCAGTGTTCTCTCCTCATGAATCCTGAATTTTTTATTCATTACCAAGTGAAGACTCTATGTCCTATCCATATGAAATTTGGCACAGAGAAACTAGCTGATAAAAGTATAATCTGGGCGGTTTTCAAGCGGTGGTGGTGAACTGCCAAGAACCCAACCACAAGGAGAGCCTCTGTTGGATCAGAGCAAAGGCTTGTCTCAGGGATGTTCAGTCTGTCAGCCTCCAGATATTGTGGGACTCTAACTCCAGTTAGTCTGAGCCAGTATGGCGAATGGTCATAGATCACAGGGGTTCTCTGGTTTCCCTGCCCTTTGAGGCGTTCCCAAAGTAAAGGATTGAACTCTGATTAATAAGAATACACACAGAGGCTTGAACCAGCAAGACTCTGGGAAGGGTGCGTATAATAATCTCTCCCTCCACCCCCTGGCCCAGGTCGTTTTATTCACAAAAGAACATTTTACAGAGTGTTCGTAAGAACCAATCAGATTTCTTCTAAGCATTTCAACAAACCCCACGTTGGGACAAGTTAAACTACCAAATCTAATTAAGCACGCATATTTCTGGGGTAAACAAAACAGAATACAAAAGGAGTGCCGTTTGGCAACCCGGGACATGATAAACAAGCAATATACATGATAAGAATGATGGCCAGGAGGACAGTGATCATTATCACCTTCAGGTGAGATCTGTTTCCTGGCCCTAAGATTAACATCCTAAATTTAACATATCAGAAAAGCTACATCAAAAGAAGCTGCCCACTATCTTTGATGACCCAGGATGCCTGCCTGCAGTACGTGACTTGTCAAGAAAGAGAAATGGAACAGGGATGCAGAGGTGTGGATTGATCAAGAATCATATCAAAATAGTTTAAACCCAGTCAACACAATGCTTTCATTGCTGACACAGATGGCTTACTCTCTATTTGTTATAATTCCTCATAGCAATCCCACCTGATCACTACAGCCCTTGGCCTATCTAGAGCAGCATCCTGTTCTCCACCATGACCAATGGGACCAATGTGGGAAGTCCCCAAGCAGGGCTCTCTCATAGCTGCTCCTCTGTTACCAGCATTCAGAGACAATCTGTCTCTGACCCCATCTTTTGTGATTGGATGCCCTTGATAGCCTCATCCTCCAAGAATTTGCCTGATCCATTTTTTACTGGGCATAAAGGTAAAGGTAAAGGTACCCCTGCCCATACGGGCCAGTCTTGACAGACTCTAGGGTTGTGCGCTCATCTCACTCTAGAGGCCGGGAGCCAGCGCTGTCCGCAGACACTTCCGGGTCACGTGGCCAGCGTGACGAAGCTGCTCTGGCGAACCGGCACCAGAGCAGCACACGGAAACGCCGTTTACCTTCCCGCTATAAAGCGGTACCTATTTATCTACTTGCACTTAAGGGTGCTTTCGAACTGCTAGGTGGGCAGGAGCTGGGACTGAACGACGGGAGCTCACCCCGCCGCGGGGATTCGAACCGCCGACCATGCGATCGGCAAGTCCTAAGCACTGAGGTTTTACCCACAGCGCCACCCGCATCCCTACACAGCCTCTATTTCTGTAGCTTGAAAGGCATGAAGCACAATGAGTGTTTCTTCTTTGGAGACCTGATGCTAATTTAGTGAGCCTATAGAGGAAAATGATTTAATCAATAGTCAGCCGAGAGAAGGATCCATTGTGCAAATGCTCAATAGCAGAGAATGCACATTTCGGGGAACAGCCTCTTTTTAAGATTAAGGTTAAAGCAGACTCTTGACACAGTTCTGGGAATGGTTCAGTGTCTAATTGAAAGCATTGCTGCTAACTCAGAAGTGATGGAAAATTCTAGCCTTTGGGGTTATCTCACTAGAGTACTCAAAATAAGCAAACCGAAAAGAGAAGGTGAAAGGAAAAGTCCTCGGGTCCTGCAAGGAATGAAAAATCTAAATGCTTACTCCTGAATGTAGATCATTTTTATTTTGCTAGGCTTGTATGTGAGCTGGGGTGTGTGAAAGAACGTGGGCCAAATGGCAGAAGAGGGCAACGGTCAAGTAAATTAGCTGGTCCATTCGCTGGAAAACAGGTCCTTGAGAAAACATATCCAACTGAGTACTCTTTTTTTGCTTTTAATTTGCTCAAGTGTCTTTGGAAACCGAGATAATGATGTCACAGTTTGAGTCTTTTTACCTGAATTAGCCTCTCCTTTTTTGTCTCTCCTCTATGAAGCGTATTGCCAATTGCCAATTAGCTAAAGGACCAAAGACAAGAGGAATAAACATCTGAGCTCCTGTGCTCTCTCACATACAGTTCTTTCTCACAACTTAGTCATTGCTTAAGCCAGGACTGAGGAACCTCTGGCTCTCACCTTATGGCTGAACCCCAACACCCATCATCCCCTGGGCATTGGGCATGTTGGCTGGGACTGATGGGAATTGGAGTCCAACAACATCAGGAGGGGGTCACAAGTACCCCACGCCTGGGCTTAAGCCTCAGTCCTGAATTCTAGAAGAGTAGGAGTTGGCTAGGAGGAGAAAGCATTTTGCACATGTGCAGGGGTATTCTGCAATGCGGGAAAATGGGTCCCATTTAATGCACAGAATGGGAGCTGGACACTGACATCTTGTGCAGGGCCCTGACTTCTGAGAAGGTAAAGGTAAAGGGACCCCTGACCATTAGGTGCAGTCATGACCGACTCTGGGGTTGCGGCGCTCATCTCGCTTTATTGGCCAAGGGAGCCAGCGTACAGCTTCCGGGTCATGTGGCCAGCATGACTAAGCCGCTTCTGGCGAACCAGAGCAGCGCACGGAAACACTGTTTACCTTCCCGCCAGAGCAGTACCTATTTATCTACTTGCACTTTGATGTGCTTTCAAACTGCAGGGACCAAGCAACGGGAGCTCACCCCGTCACGGGGATTCGAACCACCAACCTTCTGATCGGCAAGCCCTAGGCTCTGTGGTTTAACCCACAGCGCCACCTGAGTCCCTGACTTCTGAGAAGCTTGGCTCAAATTAAGCAACACCATTAGTTCTTCTGACGGGCCATCCATTACAGCAGTGGTAGGGCAACCCATGAATTAAAATGTGCATAGCATGGTTACCATCACATGAATTTTTGACCATAGGTCTTCGGCAGCCATCGGTTTTGTGCATATTAACCAGACGTTTGCCTATTTTATAACCCTTATTCGAGGCATCCAAGCAAACCGTTTACTCCCTGCCCCTATTAATGTGGATATTGTTGAGCTATTTATAGTGCTTACAAAGTTATTCACAGGGGTTTTTTTTAAGGGCATGTAAGAACACCAACCATTTGATTGCAGGATATTTCTCCGCAAGCTATAAAAGAAATTATTCTGAGAATATATAGTGGCGCAAGCTGTGTTAGATATAATGAACCGTGAATATTTTAAATAGCTTTATTCACGATAAAGCCCATTTTGGCAAGTATAAGTGGTCTGGCTGACCTTGCATTTTGCCAATGTGGGGGGCTGGTGGTTGTTGGATGGAATCTGAGATCATTATTGATACATAAGGTAAATATATGATTTCTTATTTTGGCCTTTCACTATTAACTAATAATGGTAGCAGATCCAGGGACATGGCAGATTAGGCTACTGATGGATACTAGCTCTCATAGCTATGCTCTGCCTCAGTGGTCAGAGGCAGTAACATGTCAGGGAGCAGGGAAGGGACTCTTGTGAATGGGTCCTGCTTGTGGGTTTCCCATTGGGGCATCTGATGGGCCACTGGGAGAACAGGATGCTTTCGAATGATATGGCAAGCAGCCCCCTGCCTGTAACAGGAAGCCGGGGAATTGTTTGTTTGTGTGTGTGCATTTCTCTCTCTGGATATTTTGCATATTTCATTTCATTTCATTTCATTTAAACAAGTTATATGCCAATAGTCTATTAACAGTTTACACAGGTACAACAGCAAAAGTAAAAATAAGGTAAAACTGTCAAATCAAACTTCATAAAAGAAATTCCTTCCAGTAGCACCTTAGGTAAAGGTAAATGGACCCCTGACCATTAGGTCCAGTCGTGGCCGACTCTGGGGTTGCGGCGCTCATCTCACTTTATTGGCCAAGGGAGCTTCTGGGTCAGCATGTGGCCAGCATGACTAAGCCGCTTCTGGCGAACCAGAGCAGCGCACGGAAACAACGTTTACCTTCCCGCCAGAGCAGTAACTATTTATCTACTTGCACTTTGATGTGCTTTTGAACTGCTAGGTTGGCAGTTGCACCTTAGAGACCAACTAAGTTTGTTTGTTTTTTAATAAATATTTATTAGAATTTTCAATTTTATACAAACAAAAAAGAAAAAGAAAAAAAATATTAAAAACAAATCAATTTCAATACCAATTTTCAATAACATATTTCCTTGACTTCCTCATACCTCCCCTTCTTGTTTTCTAGTTCAAATTGTTTATCCAGCAAATCCTAATCTCTTAACATTCCATTTAACTAACACCTTATTTTCCAATCAACTTCTTAAATTTTGTAACTTGAACAATATTTATACCAATTCTTTTTACCATAACAGCTAGAGACCACATAAATTCAATCCAGCATCTTTCAAAGTTCATTAATTTTGCAATATTTCTGTAAATAGTCCTTAAATTTCTTCCAATCTTCTTCTGCCGACTCTTCTCCCTGGTCGCGGATTCTGCCAGAGACCAACTAAGTTTGTTATTGGTATTGTTATTGCTACTGGAAGGATTTTTTTTATTTTGTTTCGACTACGGCTACCTCCCTGTAACTAAATCAAACTTCAGTTAAAGTGCCTGCTGGAATAAAATATCGTCTTCAGTAACATGTATTTGTCTGGCTAGGTCACTTCCTGGTCTAAACCACTGAGCCTCTTGAACTTGCAGATCCTAAGGTCAGCAGTTTAAATCTGAGCAAGGGGGTGAGCGCCTGTTGCTCAGTCCCAGCTCCTGCCAACCTTGCAGTTCAAAAGCATACCAGCACAAGTAGATAAATACATACCACTGTGGCAGAAAGGTAAACGGCATTTCACTGCGCTCTGGTTTCCGTCACAGTGTTCTGTTGCGCCATAAGTGGTTTAGTCATGCTGGCCACATGACCTGGAAAGCTGTCTGTGGAAAAACGCTGGCTCCCTCAGCCTGAAAGCAAGATGAGTGCTGAAACCCCATAGTCGCCTTTGACTGGACTTAACTATCCAGGGGTCATTTACCTTTACCTTACCTCACACTTGGAAACGATTTTTAAATGGTCATGGGGATGGAAAAATTTAATAATTTAATGGTTCTGAGATTGGGCGTCTCTCCGCTGCCCTCGCAATAAAAGTTCCAAAGAGGACTGCACACGCTTAATGGTCACCAGAATGTTGACTGACTGTTGGGAGGTGAAGGAACTCTGAGCCGAAGCATTTCATGCTGCAACATTTTGTTGCAGGGCCCCACTTGCCTTATCAACTGGTCAGCTGGGAGCAGGAAGTAGGGGGTCTGGATTCAGCCCCACTACAGGTGATTGGCACAATTATGGCTTTAGGGCGGTAGTTTTGCAATGCATAGATCTGGCTGTTCTGCGTGGAGATACTTGACTCACAGCCCAAGAGAAGGTTTTCATATTGCAGGAAATACTTACCTGTCGGTGACAAGGTGTTCTTGCTAATAATGGCTGCTCAATGTTTCCTCTCTTCAGGGTCTCCCAAACAGCTTTATTGTAGCCAGGTAATTTAGATTGGGTCGTTTGGTGCATTGTTCTACCGCATGCTATAATAGGCATTAAATGCTCTAACATTCCTTCTTCCTATCCAGCAGAGTGGACTAACTGCAGTGTGTCTCCTTTTATTTGGTAATTTGTAAAAGTACATTAGTTGGTTCCTTTTATCAAATGCAAATTACTTCTTTATCTCTCTGGCAACCCAAAAGAATCTAGTTATGTGTTTGCTTTTGAATAAGAAGAGCATAATACCAATAACCTAGGAGGAGCAAGAATTATATTAGTGTTGTTTTGTGGAAACGATTCAGGGTTTATTCCCAAATTCCAGCTATTCTATAATTCCAGCAAGACAAACTAATATTTTGCATGGGATCCCTCTTAACTTGGGCAAAAATAGCCTGAGAATTATAATGTATAGTCATCTCATACTGAGCACAGACTGATCCATATTTTTCTATATGCATCTTAAAAAACACTGTTATCAAAACAGGTGAAATGCAGTTAATGAAAATGTGCCATCATCATTGATGGATGGTTGATGGGGCACATGGCAAAACTTGTACCTCTATTTCAGAATGTGGAAAGATGGTGACGTTAACATGGCACTTTGAATGAATTAAATTTTATTGTTTAAAGCCATAGGTTGTCACGGCAGAAATACAACTGTCACAAATGAAAACAAGACTTATACTCCTGGCCAACCTAACTCCTCTGCCCCCAAGGTTTTTTGGAACCTGGCTCATATCTTCTTGGTTGCCAGAGCAAATTTTGCTACTTGGGTGATGATTAATACATCTTTGCCCGCAAGCAAGGTACATATCTGACCCAGGATGGGTCTGTTTAACAGGAGAGTGTAAGATAACAACTAAGATGTTTGTGCCTAGGGCTCTCATAATAAGGGGCACCTTTAACAGGTAATGGAAGACATCCTCAATCTCACCAGACTGAGAAAGACAGAGTATTTGGTGATTTGGAATATTATCAAACCTCCCACCCAAGAAAGCAGAGTGTATACACAAGAGATGCAAATTTGCAAATTATTTTCTTAAAGGAGCAGTGGTAAAGATTATAAAACGACATTGTACTGGGTACCAAGAAGAATAAGACATTTGTTTGATTGAATGTATACCCTATCACTTAGAATAAAGGATAATTCATTCTTCAAATAAAGGAGAATTCATTCTATAAAAATAGGGAAAGCCTCAGTACTAATCCCTCAATGATGTAGGATAGTTTTACCCAATATGATGGGGGTAAAGTTTGCGGTTATTATTGAAAGCATTTTTTTTTGTAGGTGGGAATCAGTCAGTATAAGGCAAGTGCAACATGAGCACAAGTTTAAAAAGAAATTAGTCTAATTTATGCCTATAAAAGAGCTGCAGCTGTGCCTCAAGGGACAATGAAGAGAGATGCCTTTTTAAAAATCTGCAGCATCTCCAAAATAGATACATTCCTTTGCACCATGCATCATTTGAGGAACCACCGTCCATGAATACCTCAAATGCAGGTGTACTGTATTCTACAATATTGACTGTAAAGCAAAAAAGCATGCAGGAGTTTATCCATAGGTGACCAATTTCTGCCTTCTAAGAGATCCTTCTGTTGCAATCCATCAAGAGTGGACAATCCAATCTTCCAATGGGCGTTGAAGCTCTTGCATAGCCAACATTAAAGGATTCGCTTTACATGGTATAGAGCTCACATGGTCTAGCAGTTGTTGTTGTTTAGTCGTGTGAGACTCTTCGTGACCCCATGGACCAGAGCACGCCAGGCCCTCCTGTCTTCCACTGCCTCCCGCAGTTTGGTCAAACTCATGCTGATGGCTTCGAGAACACTGTCCAACCATCTCATCCTCTGTCGTCCCCTTCTCCTTGTGCCCTCCATCTTTCCCAACATCAGGGTCTTTTCCAGGGAGTCTTCTCTTCTCATGAGGTGGCCAAAGTATTGGAGTCTCAGCTTCAGGATCTGTCCTTCCAGTGAGTGGTCTAGCAGTATGAGGTCCTTATTTTGGGACATGGAAACAAAAACTACTATAGCGTTGTCAATTGTACAGTGCTCTACAGTGGGTGTGGGGAACATTTAGCCCTTCAGCTGTTGTTGGGCTACAAATCCACTCCCCTTCCCAGTGGGGAGGAGTTGCGGTGGACTGCGTGGCCACCCATTCTGCACTGGGGGCAGGGGACTTTGTCCCCCATTGCCTGGGGAGCCCGGCCAGCCAATCCACTGGCCGGGGGGGCGTGGCCGGGGCCGTTTAAACTGAGGAGCGAGCCAGAGGACTTCCTCTTTGGCTCGCTTCCTCAATCACCCGCTCTCCCTCCCTATTTTGCAAGTTAGGCAATGGCCTTGCTATGGACTTGGTTGGTCGTCTTGGTTGTCTGAGGGGCCTGGTAGGAATTTTTCCACTTGGCAAATTGGCACTGGCCACTTGGTTTTCGCCTACCTCGTAGCAATCGCCACAACTTTGTTAGGGTTGCAGTTAGGCATTGTTTGACCTTGTGTGGGGGAGGGGAAGTGTGGCCATCACCTGCCCCTCCATGCTTAAGGGTATTCCGTTAAAGGAATCCGGGGGTGTTGATCTAGTCCAAAGCCCGGCTGGAGGGCTAGGGCCTTGACACAACACTGACGGGAACACCAGGGGGAGCTTGAGTTGGTTCGCATTGACAGGGCTCCCCCTACCAGTGGCTTACCCTTTCTAGACTTCCTGCACAATGGGCAGGAATCAGATATAGTCAGGTCCAATCAATGCCTAAGCCAATGCTGCTCACATTCTGTAATTCAATAAAGTTGTGGCCAAAATTTGCCCAATAACATAAACCTAATATCTGTGTCCTTGTGTGAGTTATTTCCAACGAGGGGGTGGCTGCAGCAACTTGCATAATCCTTAGCCATTGGCCATGCCGGCTGAGGCTGTTGAGAGTTCGAGTCCAACAACTATTGAAGGGCCACAAGATCCCCATCTCTGCAGTAGGGCATTTGGGAACATTCAAAGGCTTTGCAAAAATGGTTGGTTTTGCAGAGGGATTTAAAAGAAGGAAAAGAGGAGGCACCACACATACGGTATGTTCTGAGAGGCCGTTCCAGACATAAGCAACAAGGAAGGAGAACATGTAGAGTCCTTTGAAGGGGCAGGAGACTTTCAGGTGGTTGAACGAACCTTTGGAGGAGAATGGATGTGTTTTCCAAAAGATCCCCACCAAAGGAAGACTGGAAATAGTCCTTTTGAGAATGTAAATTAGGTAGAAAACTGAAAAAACAATGTTCTTCAACCTTGGATCCCCAGGTGTTATTGGACTACAATTCCCATCATCCCTAGCTAACCTAGCCAATAACCAGGGCTGATGGGAGTTGTAGTCCATATGGTACCCACAACTGAAGAACACTACAATAAAATAGATATGAAAAAACATGGAAAGTTGAGATATGAACGGCTTTTTGACTCACACACAGGCAGCCCCTTTTACTCTTCCATTTGTGGTGCATCTCAGTAAGCCAGGAAGTCCCTAACCCAGCCTTCCCCAACCTGCTACCATCCAAACATTTTAAAGTACAAATACCATCAGCCCTACCCAGTGTATTCAGCAGTCAGAGATTATGGGAGTCTTGGTTCATTGTGTCAGGATGGCACCAGGTTGCAGAAGGCTGTCCCAGTAAACCATAGTTTCCTGTTTTGTCCAAATTGGGAAACTATGGTTGTCAACTCCAAAACAAGCTAGGGTCTAAACCGAGCTTCCCATTATGGCTTGTTCCAAAGTTCAAAACCATAGTTTCCTGCCTTAAGAAAATAGGAAACTATGGTTTAATCGGAGACCTGCTGCTTTAATTGCAGCTTACATGAAGGAGAAGTGAAGGGCAAAAGACTCATTCATATATTGGCTTTGTAAGCCAAAATATTTTCGTCCAAGGCAAAGATTCATTGCTCACTCTTCTTAAAAGTAACCCTGTGAGCTATTATGTTTTTTCATCTCACCTTCATTAAAATTTGGTGGAGCCACTGAGGGCTAAACAAAATTACTTTTGGAACTTGATCCTGCCTCTGGGCTGCCCCACGGCTATCGGAGTTAAATCACAAAGATTTCAAAGAGCACATACAAAAAACTCTAACGTGCTTTTTTACCTGAACCCGTTGGGCTCTGCAAAATGAAGAAAAATAGCATACAAGTGTTTTCCCCCCTTTTCTCCTTTTCCCTCTCTCTAAAAATAATAAACTATAATCTGTTCTCACTTCCCATAAAACGTACCAAATCATCCAGTGTGAGACAAATAATTCATTTCTGCTCTTTTGAGGATCCGGTGAAATGTATCTCATGATCCCTCTGTTCTCCCCCTCCCCCATTTTCCCTGGACAACCGTCAGCAAATTATAACAAAATTAATATTCAGTGAAATTATTTGGAGGGTATGCAATTGTTCCCAGAAGGATTGTTTGGGGAATTCATTCGAATCTCATATCCTGCCTCCCATTTTTCCAATACTGTTTCTGAAATCAGCCAGATAGCTCTTTAGCTGAGGATATTTGCACTAAATGTGAGTGAACTGACCACTTCCAGTTACACTATCAAAATGGCCTTATAGTTATTCACCTGGCCAGGAAATAAATCCCATTGAACTCAAAGGGAATTACTTCTGTGTAAAGACGTATAGGATGGTGCAAGAAATGAACTACCACCATTCAGAGTTGATGAGCAGATGGAACCATGGGAAAAAGTAATTTCATATGCTCCCCAGTTACTTTGATGAAAGAGGCACCTTTCAGGATATAATTCTAGGCCACACACACCTTTCCCCTCTTTGTCTGGTGACAAGATTGTTTTTCTTGTCAAAGACTTATTTTATCCTGATGTTTAGCCACAGAGGCTTTCTGAGCAGCGCTCTGCTAATCACACAAACTGCCTTCTCAGAGATCTCCAGTGGTGAAGTACCGAGGGACCCGATTATATCTCAGGTATCAGTCTGAATCCCATACAGAGGCAAAGAAAACTTGCACCTCTAATTTTGATTCAAAATAAATTGCTGTGGGGGGGGGGGGGATAAACTTTGCTTTGCTGTAAAGACGCTCCTGTGGGAGAATCACTTTTCCAAAGCCAGTTACTGTAGTGACGGAAAAACTGAGATGAGAGAGAAATAATAAATTGTTCCCTTTAAAACTTAATAAAGGTGGTAACAGCAACAAATTACAGAGAATATTCTCTTGCTGCTTCTCTTCTGAGGGCCAGTGTAAACATGATGATAGTCACATTGTTTGGCCTTCCACTGGGTGCCATTGCAAATACTAGGTGTGAGGGGGCCTGATTCCAGTTGGGACCATGGTGGGAGCCAAAGAGTTAAAGCCTCCTTTCTCCCCATGTCTACTATTTGCAAATAGTGGTGGTGTTGGCAGATGCACCAGGAAAAGTATACTGTTGAGAGTATCTAAAATGTTCAGCTTTAAGACACTGAAATCTGTGGGGAGACTATTGGGGGCTCGTGCCTCAGGTGGCAAAACAGGACACACGGCCTGTGACTGTAATCTCTTTTTAAACTGAAGTGAAGCCATGTTTGTGGCTGGGAGAGGGTGGAATCCTTCTCTGTGCCTTTTAACGTTGCATATCAGAGCTACTAAATATGTCTGTATTATAATATATTTTTATTCATGCTAGTGTTTTGAGTATGTTGTAATTTGCTTGGAAATGTTTTGTGTAGCAAGCACTGAACGAACACCAGCAGCATTCTAGTCAAAGGACACAAATATTATCATGTCTAGTTTAGCTATTATATCCTAAACAAAACGGAAGAAACCTGTCACCTTTAGGCTGTAAGAACACATCCTCCACATAAATCTGAGCTGCTTGTTATAGCAAGAACTTTTTTTTTCAATGTAGAAAAGGAACATCTATCAGTTTACTGCAGGAAATTCTACAGCTTCCCATTAAAATCAGAATGGAAATTCTTCCTTTCCCTCAGAATAAAACTCAAGTATTTATGTCATCTTTTTTACTCCTCTTCCACATCTTCTTATCTGACAGCTTCGCTATCTCTCAGTTTTTATTCATTAGTGTACAACAGCCTTCAGCAACCTGGTGCCCCCTCCCTCTCCAGCCCAACTGGAGTTAATGTAGCCCCAAAAAGCATGGAATGTACCAGATTGACAAAGTTTGACATATACTTTTGCCTACATGAGAAAAGTTCCATTCATGAACACCCTTTACTGCTATCATTAACATCATCAGTTTTGAGACTATATATTAAGTATATTGGAGTGGACAAAATGTCACCCCCTGGAAGTTATTGAATATCAGTTCCCATCAGTCCCAGTCAGCATGGCCAATAGGCGGAGATAATGGGAGCTGAAGTTCACCAACATCTGGAGCTTTTCCCTTCAAGCTTACAATCCTGTGTGCACTTACTTTGGAATAAAACCTATTGAATTAATTGAGGCTTACTTCTAAATAAACATGTATAGTACATGATTAGGCTGAACTAAGACTTGATATGAGAGGGGAAACCTATAGCATAGAGATCACACCATGACTGTGAGAGTTACTCTCTCCAGTAATTAATAATTATAATAATAATAGTAAAATTTTATTTATATCCTGCCCTCCCCAGCCAAAGCCGGGCTCAGAGCGGCTAACAACAGTAAAATAATACAGCATTCTAAAATCAATTCATTATAAAATCAGTTCAAATCAAATTGATGAACTCAAGTGCTGTAGGCCAAAATGGGATTACTTAGAAACAAGAGGTAGATATCAACATGGCTGGGTTGGGGAACCTAGAGATTTGCAAAAATATAAAAAGAAAATGGCTTAGTATCCACTGGAGAGAGAGAAAATAGTGAGGGGGAATGGAGAGGAATATTCTGGGCAGAGGGCATGGCTGGCACCATGAACAGGAGAAGTTTGTACTGCAACATTATGTTGCAGGTCCCACTGGTCCCACTGGTCAAGCATTCAAATCCAGTTGGGACCAGCCTGACATTCGCTTCCTGATGTTTCCCCACCACTGGGATGGAGGATAGGGAACCTTCCAGTACCATCTTTGTCCTCTGTTCATGGCAAAGGGAACCAAGGGACCAACTTAGTTGCAGCATCTGAACTGGGGGATTCTTGATCTCTTTTGTTGTTGTTGTTGTTTAGTCGTTTAGTCGTGCCTGACTCTTTGTGACCCCGTGGACCAGAGCACACCAGGCCCTCCTGTCTTCCACTGCCTCCCGCAGTTTGGTCAAACTCATGCTGGTAGCTTCGAGAACACTGTTCAACCATCTCGTCCTCTGTCGTCCCCTTCTCCTTCTGCCCTCAATCTTTCCCAACATGAGGGTCTTTTCCAGGGAGTCTTCTCTTCTCATGAGTATTGGAGCCTCAGCTTCAGGATCTGTCCTTCCAGTGAGCACTCAGGGCTGATTTCCTTCAGAATGGAGAGGTTTGATCTTCTTGCAGTCCATGGGACTCTCAAGAGTCTCCTCCAGCACCATAATTCAAAAGCATCAATTCTTCAGCAATCAGCCTTCTTTATGGTCCAGCTCTCACTTCCATACATCACTACTGGGGAAACCATAGCTTTAACTATACGGACCTTTGTTGGCAAGGTGATGTCTCTGCTGTTTAAGATGCTGTCTAGGTTTGTCATGGCTTTTCTCCCAAGAAGCAGGCATCTTTCTTACCACTATGCTAATCCAGACTTCACTATGTTATTCCAGGTTGGAGAAAGATATTGATGCCATACAGTTCCCTACCACCACCACCACCTCCTGGTCTACACTTGCAAATCTTAATGCTCAGCTTAAATGAAAACAATGCCCACTGCAGATTTTTCCATGACTCCCATGTGTCTTTGGAGATGGTGCGCAAGCTTCAGTTACAGGCAGGTAGCCGTGTTGGTCTGACGTAGTCGGAAAAAAATATTTAAAAATCCTTCCAGTAGCACCTTAGAGACCAACTAAGTTTGTTATTGGTATGAGCTTTTGTGTGCATTCACACTTCTTCAGATTTCAGTGAAAGAGAGCTGGCCCCCAAAAGCACTTTCCTCTCAATCTTCTGCAGATGCTGCTATGGAAATCAACACTTCCTTGTGAAGGTTGGTAACTTTTTAAACAACTCCCCCCCACACACACACACACTCCAACAACAATAAGCTCTAAGCAGCTTGGAAGCACTATAATACAAAAGAGGTTGTGTTGGGAGACATGAAGCCAGATGGGACTCCAGCTGCCAGCTCCAAAACAGAAAACATTAGACTCCAATTAAAATGTACTTTGGGTTATATTTCATGAAAGTTTTGCAATAATTAATTTTAGGATTGCGGAAAGCAGCTAGTGTCATGTAGAGTTGCATCCTCTGAGTTAGTGAGTGTTTAACATTGCATCTCAACACCACACCATTGCCCTTCAGCTTTTCACTATTAGTAATCAGTTCTTAGCATAGTGATGGGAGACTTGAGGCCCTCCAGATCTTGCTGGACTCCAACTCCCATTGTCCCTGACTATATTGGCTAAGATGGGAGTTGGAGTCTATCTCAAAGGCCACAGTTCCCCACCTATGTCTAAGTAAATAAGTAATGTGCAGGATGGTCCTCCAGCTTCACCCAGGTTCGTTTATTAACCACTTTGCCTGGTGCCTTCTTTGTAAGTTGCTGGCTTGCTTATTTTTTCAGCTTCCATCTTCATCATGTAGAAGCTCTTCACTGAATTATATACAATATAGGCAAATAAATGTTGATTTAATCCCTCCTTCTTTAATTTAGCTCCCTTCCACTCCAACAATGTAGTATTAGTGCAACCAAATACTTAAACAAAACCAAAAAAAATCCCTCTCATTCCCTTCTCTTTTTCAGTTCCACAATTAAGGTTTTATTTCCCATTTTTATCCTTATATATATATTGTTTGTAAAAAGCCTTTGAAACTTCAAAATGAAACAGTTGCTTATTAAAATAATATTTTCCCCCTGCAATTAAATTATAATATAATAATAATAATTTATTATTTATACCCCACCCATCTGGCGGGGTTTCCCCAGCTATTCTGGGCAGCTCCCAACCGAATATTAAAAACACAATACGGCATTAAACATTAAAAACTTCCCTAAACAGGGCTGCCTTCAGATGTCTTTTAAAAGTAAGATAGTTGTTTATTTCCTTGACATCCGATGGGAGGGTATTCCACAGGGCAGGCGCCACCACCGAGAAGGCCCTCTGCCTGGTTCCCTGTAACCTCACTTCTTGCAGTGGGGGAACCGCCAGAAGGCCCTCGGAGCTGGACCTCAGTGTCCAGGCTGAACGATGGGGATGGAGACGCTCCTTCAGGTATACTGGGCTGAGGCCGTTTAGGGCTTTAAAGGTCAACACCAACACTTTGAATTGTGCTCGGAAACATACTGGGAGCCAATGTAGGTCTTTCAGGACCGATGTTATATGGCCTCGGCGGCCACTCCCAGTCACCTGTCTAGCTGCCGCATTCTGGATTAATTGCAGTTTCTGAGTCACCTTCAAAGGTAGCCCCACGTAGAGCGCTTTGCAGTTGTCCAAGCGAGAGATAACTAGAGCATGCACATTAATTTCCATGCATTTATCTCTTTCACACATTCTTGTAAACATACAGTATATCTGGGCAAAATGGGGCTTTCTGTTTTCAAAAATGGGGACTAACCATTGTTTCTTTATCCCAGAATCCTCAATGTGTAAAATGCTGTCTTTGGCACCAAGCAGAGATGTTATTCAGCCTGCAGTCTCCATCTTGGAACTGACTCTGCAAGCTGACCTTCGGGCTGCAACATCAAGCCTAATTTTTGCACTTTTTCTAAGTTTTTTTCCCTCTCTCCCCCCCTCCTACCTGCTTTATGTAAGATCTTGTCTGATGAATAGTTCTGGAGCAGTTGAAAGCTCCACTATTCTGTGACATTTAGGTTACCCCGAATAATAAAAAATATTTCCTAACTGTGGATTCTAAGATACCCTTTTAAATAATCCTTTGGTATATACTTTAAAAAAAAAAAAACGGGTTGCCCCTTTTATGCTATGTTGAAGAACACTCTTTAAAACTTCCGTCTCCAACCAAGGTCTGATGGGTTCATGAGACCCCTTTCTTCCTTCTGATGCTCTCCCGGTTCTAACATCTCATGATCCTTCAGCTCGAGCTGAAAATTCGGATGGAACAGAAGTGGCAATTTGTGACAGCTCCCAGAGAACCCTGTCAGATTTCAATGTCTTATCCTCTCCTTCTCCCTCGGAGCTTAGCCGACAAATTCTGACATATGCCTGATTGGGCTACCTTTCAGACATCTATCACAATTTCTCCCTCTCTTCCACCCCCCACACTCCACCCCAGGGGATGTGAAGACAAAAGAGTTAAACAAAAATCCAATGACATCTGCAGTCATCCATCAGGATTTTCTAACCCTGGTCTAGAAGGCAAGGACAGGCATGGCAGAGCAAGGGAACAAGAGTTTAGTGAACAATAGCAGAATCCAAAGGGAAATAAACATCTGAAAGTAGGCCACGTGTCTAGCTTTGCTTATCCAAAGATAAACAATGCATACTAGAATAAAGACACGGCAGCTGATACCTTCTACCTACCGAGCACCACACGGGTGAGATCCACTCATTTCCCTCTCACCTTCACCCAAAACAGCCTAATGTTACACAGGAGAATAATGTCAACAGAGGGTGGAATTCATCTCACTCATCCAGGGCTTAAATTTGAGGCAGAGCTTCTCCAGGCCTTCTCCCAGAGACTCTTTCCAGGACTTGAAAAAGGTTATGATTTGCCTGGGAGGTAAGCCTGTGTGTCTTCTCCTTGAGGAATATATGATAGGATCTGTCTGGGCTAAAAGTACATCCCTAACAAGATGGTGTATCAAATCCACATTGACGTTGTCAAGCTCCATGGCTGGGGAGATCCAATCCAGTGAGGCATTGCCCTGCGGAAGATACACTGAGATGAGTGGGGCTTGCTCAACAGCACTGTCAATCCAAAGGGAACATCCCAGGTCACCCCAGCTAAAAACAACATTTGAGCCAGAGTTTGCTGATTTTTGCATCGATGGTTGCCAACTGACTACTTCATTCTTCACCCAGCCAGATTTTGGACCTCCAGGGAAGTTGCCAGTGTCTCTCAGAAAGAGGGTCAGGAAGCCAGCCTTTCCATGTTCTGGTCCCCCTTATTTTCTTTAAAATGTTGCATTGGTTTTATTATGTATAATAATAATAATAATAATAATAATAATAATAATAATAATAATAATAATAATTTATTTATACCCCGCCCATCTGGCTGGGTTTCCTCAGCCACTCAGGGTGGCTTCCAATAAAACACTAAAATACAATAACCTATTAAACATTAAAAGCTTCCCTAAACAGTTACAGATAGGTAGCCGTGTTGGTCTGCCATAGTCAAAACAAAAAAATTTTTTTTCCTTCCAGTAGCACCTTAAAGACCAACTAAGTTAGTTCTTGGTATGAGCTTTCGTGTGCATGCACACTTCTTCAGATAAGTGTGCATGCACACTTCTTCAGGTATCTGAAGAAGTGTGCATGCACACGAAAGCTCATACCAAGAACTAACTTAGTTGGTCTTTAAGGTGCTACTGGAAGGAAAAAAAAATTTTTCCCTAAACAGGGCTGCCTTCAGATGTCTTCTAAAAGTTTGGTAGTTATTTTTCTCTTTGACATCTGGTGGGAGGGCGTTCCACAGGGCGGGTGCCACTACCCAGAAGGCCCTCTGCCTGGTTCCCTGTAACTTGGCTTTTCGCAGCGAGGGAATCGCCAGAAGGACCTCTGCACTGGACCTCAGTGTCCGGGCAGAACGATGGAGGTGGAGACACTCCTTCATATCTCTACATTTTGAGCTGGGTGATGCTCTCGAGGTTGTGGCTCATGAGGTGGTTTTCCCCAAACCATGTCCATCTACCCCACCCCTGACATCATATATGTGTGGCAGGAAAGAACCAACCAGGAGCTTAGTATGGTATCCCAGTTGCTCCTTTGCAATCAGGGATTGTTGACTCAGCACTGAGCAGTGCGCACTTCTGGGATTGGCTACGCTAAGGAGTTTGCCATCAAGGAACTGATCAGCTGATTGGTGCTGTCCGTGAGACCTGCTTTGTCTGTTTGAAGGTGCAGATTGAATTCCAACCGCACCTGCAAAGAGACCTCAAAGGGGTTCTCTGTAATCAGCAGTCAAACTAATTGCGACTTCCCCTTTGAACTTTGACAGGTGGGTGCCCCAATACAGTGGTACCTCGGGTTAAGAACTTAATTCATTCTGGAGGTCCGTTCTTAACCTGATACTGTTCTTAACCTGAGGTACCACTTTAGCTAATGGGGCCTCCTGCTACCACTGCACCGCCGGAGCACGATTTCTGTTCTCATCCTGAAGCAAAGTTCTTAACCTGAGGTACTATTTCTGGGTTAGCGGTGTCTGTAACCTGAAGCGTCTGTAACCCGAGGTACCACTGTACCCCTGTCAAAGTTGGTCCATGGGTGGAGGGCAGCATGGAAATTAAGGGGTTATATTCAACTGCTCAGAAAAGACCCATTGAAATTAATGAACCCAAGTCATATCCAGTATGTCTATTCTTAGTAGGACTAGCATTGAATAATGGCCAGATTATAGCCAAATGAAACCTTTATGTTCCGTTGTAGAATGGCTTCAAATATTGGGTGCTGGGGACAGGCAACAGAGGATGACCATCACCATCTTAAAATTCTAGAGTAGGAAGTTCACCCCCTGCTGATGCAGCAAACATGATGGCTGGCCAGCCATTCTCTGTTTCAAAAACTCTAACAAAGCTGAGTCCACCACCTTCTCTGGCAGCTAGTTCCATCTTGCCTTGCTTATGAGCTTCCAGGGGCATGTGGCTTCTCAGCTGGTGGCAGACTGATAGATGAGACTTCTGCTCCGTTCAGCTAGACTTTCTTGTGCTCTTTGCACAACGGGGGAAGATGTCAGCTCGAAGGGCTGTGACTCTGCTGTTCTCTTTCGTTAACTTTCACAGAGGAGATGGAGAAGCCATGCTTTCTGTTTTCACATTACCCGTCAGCGTGCGATGAGAATTGCGGCGAATAAAAAAGAAGTAGTAAACTGCCAACCCAGCTGCTTGTTGTTACAAATGGTGTCGTTGAGAAACTTGGAGCTGGCAAGCAAATGACAAAAATCTACAAAAGAAATCTGCACTGCTGCAGAGTGATTGAAAGGGAGGAACGCCTGAGCCCTGATGAAGTTTCTTCTCAGCTGGAGAAGGGAAACTTTGGGTTCCTAACCAGCTGCAGGAAATGGTGAGGAGCAATACAGTCGCCAGATTTCAGCAAAGCACTGAAATTTGACCATGTGGTTCTGTTCATTCCAGGAAGAGCTAGTGGTTACATCAAAGTCCTTGCCTCCTCTGCTTCGTCCACTCTGTTTCAGAATCTCGGGATACTGGTCAACCAGCCCCTTGGCCTGGTGTTGTTGTTGTTGTTGTTTAGTCGTTTAGTCGTGTCTGACTCTTCGTGACCCCATGGACCAGAGCATGCCAGGCTCTCCTGTCTTCTACTGCCTCCCACAGTTTGGTCAGACTCATGTTTGTAGCTTCGAGAACACTGTCCAACCATCTCGTCCTCTGTCGTCCCCTTCTCCTTGTGCCCTCCATCTTTCCCAACATCAGGGTCTTTTCCAGGGAGTCTTCTCTTCTCATGAGGTGGCCAAAGTATTGGAGCCTCAGCTTCACGATCTGTCCTTCCAGTGAGCACTCAGGGCTGATTTCCTTCAGAATGGAGAGGTTTGATCTTCTTGCAGTCCATGGGACTCTCAAGAGTCTCCTCCAGCACCATAATTCAAAAGCATCAATTCTTCGGCGATCAGCCTTCTTTATGGTCCAGCTCTCACTTCCATGGTCAAAACTCTCCACTATGACCTGTCCATCTTGGGTGGCCCTGCACAGCATGGCTCATAGCTTCTCTGAGTTATTCAAGCCGCTTCTCCACGGCAAGGCAGTGATCCATTAAGGGGCTTGGCCTGGTAGTGGCTTTAAATGCCAGGGCTATCCAGAATAAAGCATGTTATCATCCACTATTTGATTGTGGATGAGGGGGGCAATTTGGTGCATATAACCAGGACCTGGGTGGATGAACTGGGTTGTCCTGCACTAACCCAGCCATTGTCAGGATGCTGCCAGCGGCTCCCAGCTGGTTGCCCAGGGAAGTATAAAGACAAGGAAAAGTTTCTTACCGTCCCTATATATTTCAATCTTTAAAAAGAGAAGCTATAGAACACAGCCTCTTGGATAATGGCGTTGTCCCATGTGAATCTCCACACCAACACACACACACACATCTTTCCCTGTCTCTTCTACAGGTGCTGCTACATGCTCTCTGTCTTTGAGCTCTTTGCTCTCCTACTTTTAAGGCTCGCCAGGTTCTGGGAGATGGAGGGTCTGGAATGCTTTCTAATAACAACGTGTCAGCTGGGTGTTGTTCCGGCTGTGCCATGATTTCCCAGTTTCCCCTTCATCTGCCTCTGAGCTGTGACCTCCTTCAAACTAATGTTGTCAATCTATACTGTCTTCCTCTTCCCTGGAAGGGTCAGGATGGGGAGGCGGTCTCCACCATTCCTCCTCTGCCCAGTCCCTGACAGCCATGTCTGCCCATGTCTGCAACACCAGTCCAGGACAGAGGAGTTCATTCTCAAAAAACATGTAAACTTGTAGATATAGAACTTAATGTTTTACTCTTAGTGAAATGGATATGTTGGTATTATTATTATTATTATCATTATTATTATTATTATTATTTTATTTAAACCCCGCCCATCTGGCTGGGTTTCCCCAGCCACTCTGGGCGGCTTCCAACAGAATATTAAAATACAATAATCTATTAAACATTAAAAGCTTCCCTAAACAGGGTTGCCTTCAGATGTCTTCTAAAAGTCTGGTAGTTGTTTTTCTCTTTGACATCTGGTGGTAGGGTGTTCCACAGGGCAGGTGCCACTACCAAAAAGGCCCTCTCCCTGGTTCCCTGTAACTTGGCTTCTTGCAGTGAGGGAACTGCCAGAAGGCCCTCGGAGCTGTTCCTCAGTGTCTAGGCAGAACAATGGGGGAGGAGACGCTACTTCATGTATACTGGACCGAGGCCGTTTAGGGCTTTAAAGGTCAGCACCAACACTTTGAATTGTTCTCAGAAATGTACTGGGAGCTAGTGGAGGTCTTTCAAGACCGGTGTTATGTGGTCTCGGCAGCCGCTTCATCCAAATAACACAGAAAGGCAGTGTATAAAGGCAATTCATGAAATAATTGTATCTGAAGAAGTGTGCATGCACACAAAAGCTCATACCAAGAACTAACTTAGTTGGTCTTTAAGGTGCTACTGGAAGGAAAAAAATTTTTTTTTGTTATGAAATAAATAAGCAGAGATGTGCCCGTTTTCCTTGCAACGCTGGCACAAAATGCCATCCCCATCTGCTCTTCTGCACTCCCAGGCTTAAGCATTGTAACAGTTTCCCAGCGAGTATCCCTGCATCAGGGTCATACGTCAAAAGCACCACGCTGAGCATTGTTTCAGAGCTCTCTTCAGCTGGGGAAGGGCTGTAAATTCAGCCAGGTCTATACATCTCACAAGCCGCATCTTTGGTATTTAAGATCTGTACTCCCTTGGCATAGAACCAGGAGGAAGCGAAAGCTCCCTCCATGATAGAATGCTGCTGCTAATCATTAAAGTGATCTAGTGTCCCAACCGTAATGAATTCAGGAACAGCCTGTCTCAGTTCTGGACAGTGCGCAAGAGGGGAGGGAGATCAGAAGTTGCAGGATGGAGCCACACGAAGCAGGGCAGAATACCAAAGAGGCTTCAGAAAGCAATTTGGTAATGAATGAGGGATTCTGCAAAAGAAACAAAATGACCATTTCCTCACAGGGCATCATAGAATTGTAGGGTTTTGAAGATACCTCGAGGGTCAGTGCAGGAATCCTGTCCACAGCTGTCTCTGGGTGGGCTCGAACCACCATGGCTCAGGAAAGAGGATGATAGGTTTCTCTTCCTGCTGGCACCCAGAAGGATGAATTCTTCCCCACCACCACCCTCCTCTCCATTTCAAACTTGCAACTTAATGGTGCAGTTTGTACTTGCTTTTTAAATTAACTTTGCATTTTTGGCACTCCAAATCACAATCTGGATTGGCTGCAGTTTCTTTGCTCTGTTTTGGGAAGGGGGGGAGGCCTTCCTAGATACAGTGACATCATCCCACAGTCAGATGCTAATAAAGGTGAACTGAATCAGATTTTAAAATAAAATAAAATAACGTTAACACTCCCTTCATTATCTCAGAAGTTTACACGTTCAGGTTTCAGTCACATACAAATGCATTTAAGTGTTTAATGATCTATCAGTTTGTTAAAAGGCAGATGATGAGTCAACTAGCATTCTTTAATTGGTTGACAGCCAGCTTAATTAATTATTTTAATTTGCAGAGAAACAGAGGAAGAAGTGACTCATGCTTCGTTCCCCATGTCTTCTGTTAGATGCAAACTTGCAGGCCTCACGGATGGAGATCTGCAAGGTCAGCTGACCTACGTACAGTCATACCTATTGTTACGTTCGGTTCAGGTTACGTCTTTTCAGGTTGCGTTCCACAGTAACTCGGAAGTACCAGAAAGGATTACTTCTGGATTTCGACGCTCGCGCATGCGCAGATGCGCAAAATGACGTCATGCGCATGTGCAGATGCGGCAAATCGCGACCCACGTGTGCGCAGACACGGGTTGCATTCCTCTCAGGTTGCGAACAGGGCTCCAGAACAGATCCCGTTTGCAACCAGAGGTACCAGTGTACAGTGGCACCTCGGGTTAAGTACTTAATTCGTTCCGGAGGTCCGTTCTTAATCTGAATCTGTTCTTAACCTGAATCACCACTTTAGCTAATGGGGCCTCCTGCTGCCGCCGTGCTGCCGGAGCACAATTTCTGTTCTCATCCTGAAGCAAAGTTCTTAACCTGAAGCACTATTTCTGGGTTAGCGGAGTCTGTAACCTGA
This sequence comes from Podarcis filfolensis, assembly GCF_964270895.1. NCBI lineage: Eukaryota > Metazoa > Chordata > Lepidosauria > Squamata > Lacertidae > Podarcis > Podarcis filfolensis. Next base: position 82,109,094 of record NC_139607.1, on the reverse strand, counting down.
AGCGTATGTAACCTGAAGCGTATGTAACCCGAGGTACCACTGTATAGATGTCTCTCCTAGCCATGGGAAGCTTTACTTAAAAACCTTCCCCTTGCAAGGTCCAGCGGAATCTCTTTCATCCTGATAGTAAAACTGATCTGGAGTGAGATCGATGACTATTTTTATTTTTTAAAAAAGAAAACTCTCCACTTTCCATTCGCTTCAACATTTCCTTTCCCCCCATTCTCCATTACAATAGCACTCTGGAACTGGAACAGCCTTTCAAAAACCCAAATGCAACTTAGCTATGCTAGCCCAAACACTGGCAACCTCCATATTGGACCACTGCAATGCACTTCTCTTAAAGCTGATCCTGATTCTGCAGCTAGAAAAGAGGACTAAAGCTAGGCTGCTGTTGGGGTGTGTGTGCATTGGCAGTGTGCAATTGTTCTGTGTTGAAAGACTTCCACTGGCTGCCTCTTTGCTACTGTGCCAAGTTTAAGATCTCGCTTGTAAAGTCCTTGGGGCCAGGTAATCTTCAGGAATGCTTTCTCCTTTGGGGCAGCCACTCCTAGTAGTGCCACATGCTTTTGAGATTCATCTTGTGGCCGCTAAGACCAGGGCCTTTGGAGTATAACAGCACCTGCCGTTTGCAATGTGGTCCTAGGGGACACCAGACAGGTACCTACAGTTTTGTCATTTAGGCAGCTGCTTAGAAATAAGGCTTTCTTCAAGGGGTGACCAAGGTATGCCCTTGTATTAATTTGGCTGACTGATTTGTGTGTGTGTGTGTGTGTGTGTGTGTGTGTAAAATTTTATTAAATTTTCCGTTTTACAATTTAGAATATTCATTTACGCAATCTTAAAATATCAGTGATTTCCCTGCTTCTCTTTCCATGGCTCATTTTACATAGCATAAATCCCTGCATATTTTATATAAACTAAACCATTCAATATTCCATTAGTACTTCCATCAAAACTTATTTACACTTATTTATCTTAATGCTGCCAATGTTTTCAAGTGTACACATTTTCTCCCCATATAAACAATAAACATTTTCCAATCCTCTTTAAATGAATGTTCTTCTTGTTCTCTTATTCTATACGTTAGATCCCCAAGCTGTGCATATTACATCAGTTTAAGTTGCCATTCTTCTTTGATCGGGACCTCACTCGTTTTCCATTTTGGGGCTAACGAAACACAGGCCACCATAGTGGCATACATAAATAACCCAAGTCAAAAAAGTTTGCCTGACTGGGTTTTGATTTTTTTTTTTAATGGGTGCAGTTTTAATGTTGATTTTATGCTGTTCATTGCCATAATTCCCGACACTTAATCCTGGCAATATAGAATCTTTAGCAAATAAATAAATATGCCGTTGCACCAGCTGAAACATAATCTCGTCAATTAACCGACTGATCTACTGACATAACCCTAAATAAAAGTGTGCTGACCTAATCCTAATAATAAAGAGATAGACTCCTTATCATGCATTGCAGGGGTTTGGACTAGATGGCCGCTGAAGTCCCTTCCAAGTCTACAATTCTATGGTTCTATGATTCTTCTTGTAGCTATAAGACAGAGCAGAACCAAGAACTGTCCATGGTGCTGAGTAAGAACAAGCCATGTGAAAATAGAAGCTACGGAAGTCTTCTTTCCTACTTACCATTAGACTTCCCACTGCTGTGAATTGTAAACATGGATAACTTATGGGAGCTGGCTGGGAAGCAGGGATGCTTGCGGAATTATGTCTTTGCAAATTCCAGTATGAACTGACATGATCTGCACCTCCTAGATGCAGATTGGAATGTACCTATCCATAGTTAAAGCTATGGTTTTCCCAGTAGTGATGTATGGAAGTGAGAGCTGGACCATAAAGAAGGCTGATCGCCGAAGAATGGATGCTTTTGAATTATGGTGCTGGAGGAGACTCTTGAGAGTCCCATGGACTGCAAGAAGATCAAACCTATCCATTCTGAAGGAAATCAGCCCTGAGTGCTCACTGGAAGGACAGATCCTGAATCTGAGGCTCCAGTACTTTGGCCACCTCATGAGAAGAGAAGACTCCCTGGAAAAGACCTTGATGTTGGGAAAGATTGAGGGCACAAGGAGAAGGGGACGACAGAGGATGAGATGGTTGGACAGTGTTCTTGAAGCTACCAGCATGAGTTTGACCAAACTGCGGGAGGCAGTGGAAGACAGGAGCGCCTGGTGTGCTCTGGTCCATGGGGTCACGAAGAGTCGGACACAACTAAACAACTAAACAACTAAACAACAACAACAACATTGAACTATGCACTTCTCATAAAGCTGCAAAACGTATCAAAATACTTTTTAAAACGTGCAATTTTTTATGTTTAGAAATGCGTAAAGAAAATATGGCAAAAAGTATGCATTTGTGGAAGATTCATGAAGATTCATTTTATTTATTTTTTTGTAAAAGAAGAATTTGCAGGCTAAAGTGGAAAGCAACATAGATGGTAACTCCATCCCTAGAAGGGCAGCAGGATTATGTTTGGGAAGGCTGAAGCAGTTTGTTTTCTCAAGAGGTTTCCTGTAATGAGGTCTGAGAGTCTTCTTTCTCAAGCCCTTGCTGTAGTAGGAGTGGAATTGCCATCTTTACTTCTGAACTGCATATAGCCAAGGGGAGATTATTTTTACAGTATGTGGGGGATGCATTTAGCTTTGTAAAAAAGCTCTCTCTTGTCAGCTTCTCCTTTGCTTAGTAATTAATATGCCACTATAAATAGCAAGGCTTGATTCTGTAAAAAAATAAAAATAAAATACTGTAGTAGCATGGAACCATGGAAACGTGGTCGAACGCAGCCTACACTATCACCTGGAGGGTGATAGTGCAGCTGTTCTCCCCGGCAATGGAAGAAATATGAAGACATCGGGAGGAGAGGTGCTGCAACAAGCTGTGGCTTCCCAGGAAGGGGCAGATGGGCCCATTTGACTTGAAAGTGTCTGTAGCGTCTGTAAAGGGAACAGATTTCAAGACAAGACCCATGCTGTAATCAATAACCAGTTGAAAGTAACCCAGTGCTTGATGCTTGGAGCTGCGTGAATTGGTTTTCTGGGGTCAGTAAAAATGGGAGTCGTTGCACATGGCACAAGGGCTCTTGGTTGCAACTCTTCAAGACCAATTCAAGGTATGGGTATGGTTAGGACAAGACATGGTAAATGGACCCCTGTACAGACAAGGAGGTCTTAGCAGAAGGATCTCCTTGTAGTCCGTGATAAAGAAGACATGGAGCACATTCCTGTGTAGAGGACAGAAGCACCTGAAAGCACTGTAGAGCAGGCATAGGCAAACTCCGGTCCTCCAGATGTTTGGGACTACAATTCCCATAATCCCTAGCTAACAGGACCAGTGGTTACAACCAATGAATAGCGAGGAACGCCAAACCGTCTCTCAAAGGAAGACGTCTCACAAAAGTCTCAAAGGAAGATGTCTCTCTGAAGTCTCAAAAGGACAGTGCACCCGGAATAGTTCAACTGTTTGGGAATAAAGTCTTCATCAGCAAATAATTATCAATGAAATCTTCATACTAGTGAAGATAATACTAGTGGATCAGTGCTCACTGGATAATGTAGATGGTACATTCCTTTGAAACTTTTGTGAGATGTCTTCCTTTGAGAGACGGTTTGGCGTTCCTCGCTATTCATTGGTTGTTTGAACCTTTGTTTGACTCTGATGCATATAACAACTTACAGTTACTTGTATATTTTGTGAGGTGTGGTGTATGATATGTATATTATTTTGAAGTGGCTTATTCGTATAATTTGAATGACATCATACTGCATGTTGCGTTTGCATTTTTGTAATTATCACATTTTGCAACACGGGGGTTTGTGTTTGTACAGAATGGAAGTTGGCAGGATTCGCAAGGATGTGCTTTGTGGAGAGCTGGCTTCAGGGACCAGGCTTGGCAGATCAACTCTGTGTTATGAAGACGTGACATGAAGGCTGGCAACATTAACCCATTAACCCAAGGGAATCCCTTGCAGATGACCACAGTGCTTGGATGCAAACAGTCAGGTCATGTATCTACAGCAGTCAGCAGAGGAGAAATGACCACTGAGAGAAGAAACACCATGGTGCACCTGTAGCAGCACAAATGGATGCCTTCATCTGCCCCAGCTGCAACTTAACATGTCTCTCCCATATTGGTATTTCTAATGGTTTGACTTCACCCGCAATGGAGCACTCTTCCATTCTCTCTTGGGACAGATATGCCTCTCATCTGAGTGGGTTGTCAACAATAGAAGGCTCAGGTGGAACCACTGTAATCTTGCTGGAGATCTTACCACCCCTCCAGAGAGACATGGAGGTTGAGAAGTACGAGAGCCACCCAGGAAGCATTCAGGACTCAAGCTGGATTTTCAGTAAGGCTTTATTCAGTTACAGTCTTGCAGCATTGTAAAGCCGTCTTGTTACATTCAGGATACACAGCCTACAGGTGGAATTACATTCTGGGGAGAAGCCGTCATCTCTTCACACCCCTACCAACTAAAGTCAACCATGGCTCTTTAGACTAGCTGGCAATGGATCAATTAGGCAACGCCCCATGTCTTGTGATGCTTAGTCAACCCATGCTGTTGAGTCAGCATTCCCAATGAGCACAGAGTGTTTAACTCCTTGATACCCACAACACTCCAACAGTGAAATGCACCACAGCTTTACAGCCAGAGTCAATTTCTGCTCTTGCTGCTGCAAGGCTCAAGGTACCAGTCAATTTTATGGCACCCAGCTTACCTACGGTTGAGAGAAACAGTAGCAAACATTTCAAAATGCCCAAACTAACACTCCTAATGAGATAGCACAATGTTTATTTTAATTGGCTTCTCAATCAATTAAAAAGAGAGAAGGGGGGGGCAAACCCCAAGATGGTTAATGAGCTAAGAACATTTAATGAGTCAATGGCCATGAGCATTCTGAAGTCTGTTACAAACACTCCCTCTCTTCTCAAAGTGTTCTTTAACTCCGAGCTTTTATGGTAATACATTTAATGTAATCATGGCAGGTGGCATCAGGGCCAGGAGGCAATTTTAGCAGGGGTTGTTCGAAGACATAGTCAGTGACCGACACTGCTTCCCTAAGCCTTACAAATGTGAACCGATAAGGCAGACATTACAAAACAGGAGCCCACAATTACGTCTTGATCACAAATGCAGAGTTAAAAAGGAAATGGTGAAACCATTTTGGACAGAAGCAAAGGTGGGAAATCATTTTCATACAGAGGACCACATTTTCCCACAAATAGCCTTCTGGGTGCTGCGCAGGTGGGGCCACAACCAAAGATGGTGGAAGTAGGGTGGGTGAATCTGTCAATTTCAGTTTCTCTCCGTTTCTCATTTTTCCAGTTTTAAGTTTGGTTCTCCCCATCGCCAGGAGCGATGCTCCATGCCTTCCATGCATCACATGGCAGGACTGAGTTTCCAATCAAGATGCGCTCTCACAAGCCCCCATTCCCAGCTTGTTCACACTTCTGTCTCAGCGACATCTATGCTGGCTTAGTCATGTCCACAGAATGGCAGAATCTTCCATGGTTTGCTCTAGGGGAAGCTAGACCAAATCTGTGTTGCAAAGACATCTGCAAATGTGGCACGAAGGCTGGCAACATTAACCCCACTGTGTGGGAATCCCTTGCAGACGACGGCAGTCTCGAGACAGACAGTCAGGTCATGTAGCCACAGCAATGACCAGGGAAGGAATGACCTCTGGAAGGAGTGCAGAAAGAAGAAATGTCATGGTGAATCTGAAGCAGCACAACCGGACACCTTCATCTTCCCCAGCTGCAACAAAACATGTCTCTCCCCTATCGGTCTCTACAGCCACAGCAGGCACTGTAACCTTCCAACAGTTTGACTTTACCGCCAAAGGCACACTCCTCTGTTGCCTCCTGAGGCAGATGGATTCTAGCAATCCCAACCAGCTGGGCATTGCTGGCCAGGGAAGAGATCATGGGAAGGGGAGACTTACATCCCTCCAGACAATCTCCCTACTCCCACTTGCTTCACCAGCTGATCAGGAAATGGCTCAACCCCCCCCCCCCAAAAAGGAGACTGCTTCTTCAGGAAGCTTTTAATATCCTTCCTATAAGAATGAAAAGGAGGCATTAATGAAGGAAAATATGGTATCAGAGGAAAAGAAAACTAATCACCAGAATTAATTGGTACTTTTTACTAATATTCCCCCGAGAAACATTTAAAATGTTCCCCTCACCCAGCTTTCAACTTTAAATATATACCAGCTATATATTTAGCATTCTGGAGCCATCAGCATTTACAAATTTATTCATTGCTTGGAAAAATTTCAAGCTCCATTGAATGATTTACCAGAACTCTTCTGTATCAGAATTTTTTCAAAGAGAAAACAAATCTTGAGACTTTTAATTAAAAGGCGCTGAGATGAAATTAAAAGAGAAATCTCATTTGCTTTGCCTAGAACAACAAATGAAATGTGTAAAAGAGCTCTATTTCGCATGATCACAAAAGTCTACTTGCGTGGCAAAACAACAACAACAACAACACACCTTCAAAAACTCATCCCAGGCATTTCAGAAACAGCTGGGAAGTTTTTTTAGACACAACATTAAATTTCAGTGAGACTGCTCTAATTAAACTGAGGGTTTTGGTTTAACATTTCTGTATCTTCAAGCAATCACATAATTAGAAAAACTTATTTTAAAAAACGGATATACCTTCAGGTAGAAGAAATATGAATCGTACTGTGCTTCCAAGGAATTTATTTCCCAAAGCACTCCACTTGTCCTTTGTTTCGTTTTGCCGATATTTCCCCCCAAAAATCTAAAAATGCAGCTATTTTAATGAAAATACAAATGTTGCACTGTTTGATTGTGAACCAGGGCACATTTCTGAGCACTTTGAAGAAACGACAAAGGTCCTGACTGAAACTAATGCATGAACAGTAGGTGTTGGGTGAGGGGAAGAGATGGGGAGGAGCAAAAGTGCAAAGTTTGCTAAGTGAAAAGGTGGCTTGAGGGCACAGGATGCAGCCATCTTGCTGAAGCTAAGCAGGCATGGTTCTGGTCAGTGCCTGGATGGGAGGCCATCCCAAAACTCTATGTATGCTGCCTTGAGTTCCAGAGTTTCACATGAAAGGGGGAGTGGCTCTTAAGCCACTCTGAGAATTTGTATCTCTGTCAGGAATAGGTAGCTCCTAACAACTCTTAGCACCCTTAACACAAACTACAGCTCCCAGAATTCTTTAAGGGATGTTGTGATAGTTTAAAATACCCTCCAACATTCCTCAGATAAAATAGAGACATTTATCACTCCCCTCCAATTGACCCCCATTTTGTGTGTGTCCTCGCCCCCAGAAGCATGAATGCCACAATCACTACACCAACAAGATATAGCGCGCACACTCCACCACCTTCCTAAGAAAACCCCTTAATCCCGATTATATTTTATTCTTTGGTAGATTTACAAAACGAAAAACAAAGGCCAACAAATAAATTTTAGAAAGGGGAAAGACTAGATGCAGACGCACGAAGCATTAAAAAATAAATAAAATCAACACTCCGTGCAATCCGTTTCCCCTTTCTTCCTGCCCAGGGCAGCCCTGCCCTCTGCCTATCTATCAGAGCTGGCGCATCATGTGGGGCTGGGCCCCAGCGACGGCAGCCTCTCTTCCTCCTCACCCACTCTCCAGAAGCCACTACGAGCTGCCCAAGGAGAAGAAGAGGAGGAGGAGGAGAAGGAGGAGGAGGAGGAAGAAGAGTTTGGATTTGATACCCCACTTTATCACTACACGAAGGAGTCTCAAAGTGGCTAACAATCTCCTTTCCCTTCCTCCCCCACAACAAATACTCTGTGAGGTGAGTGAGGCTGAGAGACTTCAGAGAAGTGTGACTAGCCCAAGGTCACCCAGCAGCTGCATGTGGAGGAGCGGAAACGCGAACCCGGTTCACCAGATTACGAGTCTATTGCTCTTAACCACTACACCACACTGGCGGCTGGCAGCGGAAGCCAAGTAGAAGTCATGGGAAGCTCTCTCACAGCCCCCGCCGCTGCCATCTCTTGGGAAGAGCACCAGCTCATTCTCCTCCCCAAGCTTGGCAGCAGTGGCAGGGAAAATAGGGACATTCTGGGATCAAATCAAAAGTTGGGATGGCTTTCATAGTTCCAGAACTGTCCGTGAGAAATAGGGGCACTTGGGGGGTATGGTATCATAGCAGGATGCGGGTGGCGCTGTGATCTAAACCACTGAGCCTCTTGGGCTTGCCGATCAGAAGGTCGGCGGTTCAAATCCCTGTGATGGAGTGAGCTCCCGTTGCTCTGTCCAGCTCCTGCCAACCTAGCAGTTTGAAAGCATGTCAGTGCAAGTAGATAAATAGGGAAGGTAAACGGCATTTCCATGCGCTCTGGCACTTGTCACGGTGTTCCATTGCACCAGAAGTGGTTTAGTCATGCTGGTCACATGAGCTGGAAAGCTGTCTGTGGACAAACACCGGCTCCCTTGGCCTGAAAGCGAGATGAGTGCCGCAACCCCCTAGTCACCTTTGACTGGACTTAACCTCCCAGGGGTCCTTTACCTTTACCTATCATAGCACTTTAAATGTGTTGTGTCAATGTGACCCTAGTTTCAGAGGGGGGTGAGTAAGCCAAAAGGAAGGATACAAGAGACTTTAAGAGAGACAGAAAAAAATTGATATCATCTGGATATAATTAGGCAAAGAAGTCCAAGTATGAGAAGCAGCAAATTGTTTGCTTTCATACTCTCGAAGAATAGCAGGCCTGATGTTTCCATTACTCAATGCACTGCACTGCCAGAAAAAGCAAGTACAGTGGTACCTCTGGTTACGAACTTAATTCATTCCGGAGGTCCATTCTTAACCTGAAACCGTTCTTAACCTGAGGTACCACTTTAGCTAATGGGGCCTTCCGCTGCCGGCGTGCGATTTCTGTTCTCATCCTGAGGTAAAGTTCTTAACCCGAGGTACCCTTGTCACGCTGATGTGACCCAGATCCAAGGACATGAGCACTCGACTAGCAGAGTCCAAACAGAGGCTTAGCCTTGAGGAGTAACATCTAAGCCTAATTTATTGCAAATTACATCAAACATAACAGAACAAAGAAAAACATGGCTTCTCTCTCTGTCTTTCTTCCTCGGAGAGAGAACTGCAAAAGCAATAGCTATACAGAGCGGAAACAGCGTATCTCCCTTTCCTCTCACAAAACCCAATAATCAGTGCTGGAATGTAAACAGACATGTGACATGTAACAGTCCCACACATCTGCAGCACGGGAGGAATGGAATTCGCCACACTTCCGGGTTAGCGGAGTCTGTAACCCGAGGTATTTGTAACCCAAGGTGTTTGTAACCTGAGGTACCACTTTAACCCTGTCTCTCAATACATCCAACATACCACTCTTATATGTATATATTTACTCTGTTCCCCCAAATCAATATCTCATCCCCTTCATAATTCTCTGGATTTCCTTTTGTTTGGATGCATCTTTGCTGTATTCGGTGAAACTGTCAGCAAAATTTCTTTCATTCTCCCTGATACATTGCTCTTGTGCACTAAAATTTCTCCCACCTGGCTCGCTGTGCAGGTATCATTTGCCCTGAATTCCCATTTGATTGGCTTGAGCCAAAATTGCTATTTACATTAGAAGAAGACTTTGGGAAAAGGAAGAAGAAACATCCCAAACCGCCACATACCATAATAGGCTATTGCCTGAACAAGGAATCCCAGAGTCAGGAGAGCAAGCAGAGCAGCACTTTAAATTCTCAACTGTATTTCAGCAGTGAAATTGGATTGCGCAAACAGACGATACGACTACAAGCAGAACATTAGCTTGTGAACAAAATTTGGGTTTTGATTTAACAGTCAGATACTTGAAGGAGGGAAATTACTCCTCGTTAGTTCGAAGGATCCCCAAAGATTTTCATGTTACTGGGGAAAATATTTGATAAATACTTGGCTCCTGCAGCTAACGTTCCACTCCAAATTCTTATTTCCTAGGGGGATATGCCCTGTTGGTTTTGGTAGAACTCATTTTTAAGAAAGGGGATAGAACAGTCAGGAGGGAGGTCCTGGCGGTTAAGATGTTTGTCCCCCCATTGCCACTAGGGACAGCCAGGGATGCGAAGGGGTAGAGTTTAAGGCACTTCAGAATAATATCAGGATGCAGGTTTATACCTGAATGGGGATGCGGGTGGCGCTGTGGGTTAAACCACAGAGCCTAGGACTTGCAGAGCAGAAGGTCGGCAGTTTGAATCCCCGTGACAGGGTGAGCTCCCGTTGCTCGGTCCCTGCTCCTGCCAACCTAGCAGTTTGAAAGCAAGTAGAAGTGCAAGTAGATAAATAGGTACTGCTCTGGCAGGAAGGTAAACGGCGTTTCCGTGCGCTGCTCTGGTTCATCAGAAGTGGCTTAGTCATGCTGCCCACATGACCTGGAAGCTGTACGCCTGCTCCCTCAGCCAATAAAGCGAGATGAGCGCCGCAACCCCAGAGTCAGCCATGACTGGACCTAATGGTCAGGGGTCCCTTTACCTTATACCTGAATGAGGCATCACAGAGGGCACAAATGAACTTGAGATGGAGAGCATTACAGAGGCAGGGAGCCATCAGAGAAAAAACCTGTTCTTGTGTTGCCACACCGTGGACCTCCCATGGAAAGGGCACACAAAGAAAGGCCTCAGATGACAATTGCAAGGGTCCGAGATGGTTCAGATGAGGAGATGCACAGAGGTACTGGGGCCCCAAGCTACATAAGGCTTTATAGGTCAAAACCAGCATGTTGAATTGGACCCGGAAACTAATTGGTAGCCACTGCAGCCAGGCCAGGACCAGTGGGATGTCCTCAGGTCTTCTTGCGCCGGTGAGCAACCTGGCCACCAAATTCTGCACCAGCTGCAGTTTCCAAACTATTTTCAAAGGCAGTCCCGTGTATAATGCCTTGAAGTAATCTAACCTGGAGGTTACCAGAGCATAGACAACAGGAATTAGGCTACCTCTGTCCAGGAGAGGCGCCTCTTCCCTATCTGCATCTTTCTTTGAGGTTGGATGAGGATTGTGGCCAGAGAAGATGACACAGAGAAGCCCCAAAGCAGGAAATGATGGTCATCGTCCTTTCCTGCCCTTGCTTCCAGCAACTGATATTCACTCAACCCTCTTGCCTCTGAATAGGAAGGTTGCATATAGCCTTTATTTATTTATTTAAAAAAAATTATATATCGCTATATCATAAAAAACCCCAACTCACATAAATATTTAAAATCAGAGACCACCCACTATTATGGAAACATATTTTCTTAATTGTTTTCATAAGTCTGGCAGCATAGAAAGATTCTCAGCAGGCATTCATAGGTTGAAACAGTGCCACTAAGATCCATCAGTGGAGAAGATATAAAAGCATAAAATCGCAGAATTGTAGAGTTGGAAGGGACCCTGTGGATCATCAAGTCCAACTCCCTGCAGTGCAGGAATACACAGCTATCGAACCTGCAACCTTGGTGTCATCAGCACCACACTCTAACCAACTGAGCTATCCAAGCATTCCAGGTGCCGCTTACAAGCGTAGATCTTTGCTGCTATATTTGCCCCAGAATGCTTCCTCGCCTTCCTCTGAAATTCAAGATCAGCACATCTTGGGGTCTGCGGTGTACTTGAAGACCAGAATCCCAAGACACCACAGAGCTGTTGTCGTCTCCATGACAACAGCCAGCTAATTACTAGAGGGTGGCATGGCTGTGGGCACACCATTAGCTGAGATCAGAGGAACCACTTCTGCAAACAAAACTGTTTGCGATAATGTTGGTCAAAAGGGATGGTGGCGTACCAAACAGACAGCCGCAAAGCCTGTAGGAGCTCTGGAGGTAAGGGGTCCCTGGGGGTCTTTTCTTTTTCCTGCCTTCGCTTTACAGTGGGCTACAGCTAATGAGTCCCATCTGTTCTGGTGCAACATACTGTACTTTGAACCGGTGGGGAAAAGGACATCAGCAGGACCCTCGGAGATTTCAGAGTCAAAAGATTCTAATGAACAGATGAAAGTGATCTTGAAGAGATAAAAGACAACATGTCAAATGGTGATTAGTGGACTTGAACACTTTGATCGCTCAGTTCCAACACGTTGTTGTAATTAGAGCTTTTTCCAGGGGTGGGGGATCAGAGAAGGTGCCTTGTAGTTGGAATAGCTATTTAGTAGTAGCTCCTTAACTGGCAGAGCTGCAGGGGGGAAGGTAGCAGTAGATAAACTTAAGTGTCTCCAACTGTGGTGGATAATTTTTTTTACTTTTCATAGAGCAGTCACCTGCATCTCATTAGTGTCTATGGCTCCTACATCTCATCATGCTCGTGGTTGGAATCAGGGCCTGCCCAATACAAAATGGCCGCCTGAGGCAAAAGACACCCTCCCTGTTCCACGAACAGAAGCCAACAGAACTTGCAGTTAAATCTGGCTGCAAAACTGGTGGTGGTGTGGTGTCCTCTTGCCACACCTGAGATAGCAGGCCAGATTAAGGGGCCCAGGAAAGGCTTTGAAACAATATAGGAGAATAGCACCACCACCGTTATCTGCCGCCTGAGGTGTTTGTCTCAGTCTATTGGTAGGGCTGGCCCTGGATGGAATGCGAACTCTGCCTGGATAATGTAATGACCCAAGTCATTTAGGAGGAACCCATTTGTGGATATGGGGTATATCTGTGACAACTATTCATGACAGATATAGGGAACATCCAGATCAAAAAGTTTCATCCACTAAATACAAGTTGCTGTAGAGCAACAGGAGAGAGCTACTGCCCTCATGCCCTGCTTTGGGACTTCCCAGATGTTGGGAAACTGTGTACGTGCAGCTACTCATACAGAGTCAATTAAGGTTTGGCAGACAGCCAGAAGGCAATCTGAAGGAGTTAGTCTGCCTGGTGATAACAGAGGCATGGAGACAGCTCCCTGATTGGTCAAGCTCTCTCAAGGGAGTGATAATTAATGGCCTACTAACTGGAATGTGATAGTTCAGTATTTCAGTGTTCAGTGGTTCAGTGTGTCAGTGAGTGTAGGAGTTGTGAGTCGTGTCAGAGAGAGCTAGCAAAAGATCCGTGTTCCGTTCCTGTAAATAGTCCACTGTATATAATAAACACCTAACTACAAGTTCCTGGTTCTGCTTCATCTATCCTGTCTGCAGCCAAGTTGCCAATTGCTTCCGTGGATTCTGCGTTTACTCTGCTAGGTCTGGCTAAGGTCCTGCAACTAGTCAGAAAGTTGCAAAACACCAAATAGGTTTTACCCATCTGCCCAGCCATGGTTTGAAACAGGGTGCTGGACTAGAGCTGCCTTTGTTCTTCTTATCTCTGTTCTGGAGCTCCTCCTAACATTTTGGCTTGGTCAACACTGCCATGGAAAGGAGCCACAGTGTGCCTTGCCTAGGACTTCTCATGCTACCTGGGCAGCATGGGAAATAATTTTACAGCAGCAGCTCCCATACTACCCAAGTAATGTGGGAAGCGAAATGGAATTCCACCCCAACCTCTAACAAAACCATTCTAAAACAGTGGGGGGTTTTTTGGAAGGAGCAATGTAAATTACGTCAGCCACATTTCCTTAACACATGTATACTGCAGTATGTGAAAATAACAAGGAGAAGCATTTCCTACAACATTGCAGTAATATACACTTTAGGGTTGAGTCAGTAATAAATCAATAAGTTAAGGCACAAAGGCTGCCTAGTGAAGATAATGTGCTGAATGGAGCATTTTAAGAGAAGAAAAGTCTTTCCCATTTTATATAGCCTACAAATTTGTCAGCATTTGGATGATTAGGACACTAAATATAGCACTGAGGATCTATATAGTGTTATAAACATCAGCTGCTGTGTGTTGCCAAACTCATTCCATATTAGAGTGCTGATTTGAGTGGGACAAAACTGGGTTAAAGTCAAGTAACAAAGCAACCTTATATATATCTAATCAGAAATATTCCCCACTGAGTGCAACAGGACGTATTCCGGAGTAGCACTGTATCTCAGGTGACCTTCAGTTTAGCCTGTGATTGGTGTTTGTATTACTAGAATGAACATGATGGTGTCGAGTCATAATTTCACATTATTATTATTATTACAAATAGTATACCACCCTATATCCAAAGATCCCAGGGCAGAGTACAACATAAAAAATATAATTTAGAGAGCATAATTAATAATAAAAACATAACACATAGCATAATAATACACAGCGTAATAAAATAATCATAATAACAGTTCTCCACTATATTTAACAGGCCATAGATTACTTAAAGGTTTGAAGGCCTGAGGAAAGAGGAATATTTTTACCTGGCACCTGAAGATGTGTAATGATTGTGCTAGGCGAGCCTCTCTAGGGAGAGCATTTCAGAGTTAGGGAGCCACCACAGAAAAGGCCTGTTCTCATGTTGTCACCCTCCAGACCTCTCAGGGAGAATGTAGAGAAGGGCCTCAGATGACAAGTGCAGGGTCCACACAGTCGAAAACAGAAGATCCAGAGTGGGACATTGGGCTGGTGACATATTGGGGCAGCCCCATGGTTAACATGGCAGCCATGAAGTTCTGGGATGCCCTAGAACCAATCACCTTGGTATGGAAGTTGAAGTCTCCCAGAACCAGCTTCTGAGAGCTCTCAACACCACAATCAATACCAGGTCTGCTAGCTCAGACAGGGAGACTGCTGGGTAGCGAGGCAGACAGTAAACCAGAATCCCTAATCTGTCCCGATTACCCAATGGCAGGAACAAACTCTCTAGATCCCCATTCAGCTGGACAGAAAGGCTGGAGAGAGAAAAATAATCTCTACACACCACAGCAACCTCCCCTGTCCAGCCCTCAAGTCTGCCCCGATGCTGTGTCGAGTACCTAGCTGGCCACCTTAAGACCCACACAGTTTCTTGCTTGAAAGTGGCATGCTAGATACAATCTGTGTCTATTACAATACACTGTCTATTTAATAATGTAGACAAGCTGGTGAATTTACTGTGTGAAGTGGCCAAAAACCTGAGCTAAATTTAACGCCATTTAAAGTTTGGCAAGCTCCCTCTGTGTAAATGTCAATGAGGGGTGATTTGACTGATAAGCTGGTGTGTTTCATCAGTGAAAGTTTTAATTGCAATTTTATAAGTTGCCTTCCAATTAATTTGTGGTGCTATCAGCTAAGGGTGTACAAAACTGTTCAGTTTCTCCCTGTTTCTCAATTTTTCCAATCCTCAGTTCTTCACATTTACACATACCGGTAAGTTTGCATGTGCTCATGCATAAGTTTATGCATTTTTGTACTTGGATGAAGAACCGCATTGCAGAAGTCAGGGAAGTGTATATTGCCATACGCCAGGAAAACTCCTGACACCTCCTGGTTTTCAGGTGTAAAAATGGCATGGGGGGGGATTTTGCAGAATCGGCAAAATAAAGTCAGGGAAAACCCAGATGTATGGCAATGCAATGGAAAAAGCAGTGGAAAAAGCTCCGAAAGCTTAAAATCAATATTTTTGGAGGAGGTTTCCCCCCAAAAAAGCTCAAAAGTTTTGGGGTCTTCCTTAAAAAGACCTCAACAACTTTGTGGGTATCAGGAATTTTACTTTTGGAAACATGGCAACCCTAATATTTCGAAAGATTTGCCTGTTGCTTTGGAAAGTGATGGTTAGGATGGGTCAGCTTTAAATGCAAGCGAAATTAACTCTCTCCCCCTTCCCTGCTGCCAACAAACAAAGCCTCCAGAACTCTGGAGGACTCTTGAAGGATCTCCTGCTACAGCTCTCCTAACAAGATGTCCCAGCCTGGTTGTAAGCCCAGGACCGGTGGCAACAACCAGCACACAAAGATGTATATTGGTATAGTGGAAATGTGGAAAACAATTTTATTTCGTGGAGTTAGGTGGCATGTCCCTTTCCCTTTAACATCCCCAGTTTGAGGTCTGCTGGATTCTTGTGTTTCACACACCTGTCGGGAGTTTCTTGGGTTCTTCTGTGTTGCAAGTGCTGGCTGGATGCTAGGTGCACTTGATTACATCAAGACAGGCTATAAAAGCCATAGGTGGGAGGGGCCCGGGGAGCTTCCACCCAGATCAAAGGACCTGATGCTGGGAGACTGACAGGTGGGGTCTTTCTCCTGCTGCTTTACCTGGGGCTCCGGGCAGCTGAAGGGGAGATTGGGTAGCCCCTGTCGGGTATGTTTTATGTTGTGCTTTGCATGCCTGCTGTTTATTTGTTAATAAAACTGTTTTGGTTCCCCTTCCACCTCCTCATTCCTTTTGTCCTGATATCCTTGGAAAGAACTGCTGTATTTGGAAGGACAATTGGCCAAAGACATTTTGATGCCTGAAATGGAGCAAAGGAAAGGCCCACTAACACCAACACCCAAAAATCTGAAGTATAGCATCCAGATAACCGTTCCTGCCTTCATCTAGGGATGGGGGAGAATCATAGAATTGTGGAGTTGGAGGGTCATCCAGTCCAACCCTCTGCAATGCAGGAATCTCAACACGTGTTGGTCCCCCATGCAATTTGATTCAGTTTGCATTTAAAGGCAAACTTGCTGAATTTACTTACATGCTTACATGCACGGAAACACAGCCACCCTTTGAAATGGACATTTCTTTGAATCCTGCAGTGCAGTTCTCCAGCCAAGTAATGCGTACAGAAACAGACATATATGTACTAAGGTCTAGTGTGCATATACATGTACAAATGAGTGAAATCAACATGCAAATAAATGTATTATAGTAGGGAAATAGCTTGGGGGAAATGTGTACGCTGGGGGAAATTATGCTAAAATGCTGGTGAATTTTCATTATGACTTTTTTTTGCGGAGGGATCCCTAAAGTGATGCAGAAATGTGGAGAAACCAAAATTACCATGTTTGTCACCCTAAATTCCTCTGCCCAAGGCTGCCTGCTTCACTCTGCCGTGCGGCAGTGCTAACCTTGAAGCCAGATGTCAGGGAACTACCATCAGCTCAGAGGCGAGAGGTGGAAGGGCAGTTGGGTTACAGGGAGCCTCCAAAGATTGTGAGAAGCAGCACTTCCTCTGCGGAGGAGGGAAGCCCCGCCTCCAGTGGGGAGGGGGTGCAGGGCTCGGAGGATGCAAGGGAGAGCCAGAGCACCAAGCATGAACAAAGGGGGGGAGGCAGGTCCCCCTCTGCCCACGCCCTCTCTGCGCAGTCATTTTACGTGCAGAGAGGGGAGGCGTAGGATGGGGGTCAAAAGACTACTCTGCTGGGGAAAGTTTAAGGACCGCCCACTCCCAGATTCTGCTAGCGAATGAGCAGACATGGAATTGAGTCAATCTGCATTGTGAATGTTCTGGACAGATAATAAAGCCTTGAAAAGATCATGGGGAGTCTTGCCTGTTTGCTCTCGAGCAACCACGCCGGCATACACAACACCAGGTTTCTGGACTGTAAAATGTGAAGTCTGTCACGGAGGAAATGTAGCGTGTGGGTGCCACTGGCTTGCGAATGGTGCCGTTTAGAAACACGGGTTTCCTAGCCAGGACGCTCTAACGCTGGAGAGAGGTGGGGAAACCAGTATAAGCTGTGCTGCATTTCCATTTAATGCATGTTGTGTCTGTTTTGATTCATGCTCTAAGCCGCCTTGGGTCCTGCACTGAGAGAAAAGCGAGATATAAAATAAATATACAAGCTGGCGCTTGACAATTACCTCACCGGCCTCACCAGGCCATAGTAAAATGAACCCAGAAGCCTTTTAATTTACAGGCCAAACAAAAGTTTATTTTAATTAAAAGTTAGAAACCAATTTCCACTGGAGATGCCTGGAAGAGAGCCCAGAAAGAAAGGTGGGGGGAGAGACATTATGATATGACAACATAAACCAAAGATAGGTTTTTTTTAATCCATTGGGGAAATGAATCTGAAATAAGACAAGGGCATGTAAAGAAGAGTGCTTGATAAGCTGTGCAGTGCAGAAAATAACTTGCTACAAGAAACAAGGTGTGTGATTAGGGGGAGGTGGGAGTTGTGTGAACATGCCTTCTATGCAGCATGTCAGGTTTTCTGGAGTACCAGAAATATTCTCTTCCCTCAAAAAGTAGGATTGGGGCAGGGGTACCAGTTCCTGGGGGCAAGCCCTTTTAGGCCTCCTCAATATTTTGGGGGGTGAGAGTTGTTGGCCGCCCCCCCATCACCCTTGCAAAACTCTGGATGGGCGGATCCTGAACCCAGGTATGCTAGATGTCAGTGCAAAGCAAGCCTCATGCTGGCAGGTGGCAACGTGGCGAAGGCTTTTGTTGGACTGCCACTTTCATCAACCATCCCCCCTTTGCAGGCTTTGTGGTCTGGGAAGATGGCAGCTGTGGGGAGCTAGCCATTATCTGCCGAGAGGAGTTTGAAACAGGAGGATCTCCGGTTGAGTCTCTCATCCTGACTCAGCCAGAGATAACACTGGGCAAGTGTATGTCTCCAAAAAGGGGCATTTCAGGGGTGTGATGCGCATGGAACACAGCAGGGAGAGACTTGGCTTCCATTCCAGATTCCATTTAGCTTGGTCACATCGTCTAGCAACCAAGCAGAAGCTGCAGGGCCAAGAAAGGTGGTGAAAGTCAAACTCTATTTTGAACGCTTGTTTTCCCTTTGCTCTGCCGGCTATAGGCCCACTCCCAGGTGGAGTTTGGAGTAGGAGTAAGTCACGCCAGCTTAATTTGCCCCAGTGTAAATTGTGCTGGCTGCCTATAGTTTGGAACACCCTGCCCATCCAACAAGATCTCACACGCAGAACCATCTGCTAGGGCACGTATATAGAGTAAATACAATTAAGAATACTTACATCCTGAGACTTGAATGGAATGCTTTAAAAAGCCCAATCTTTTGATGGCCTGCATTTTGTTTCTCTGCCTGACTTCTTCCGCATTCTCCAAGCAAGAAAGAATGAAGCTTTTCCTTTATTCTGCTTTGGAGGTCTTGTTTTGTGTCCCTGGCTGTTTGAAGGAAAGATGTAAGAAGTCTGGTGGCCCAAAGGTCTGTATCGGGACTGGTGCTTTTAAACTTGTTTATGAATCATCTGGAGCTAGGGGTGAGCAGGGAAGTGGCTCGGCTTGCTGATGTGGTTAAAAACAAAAAATATTTTTTTAAATTATTATTTTTTAAAAAATCTGAACTTCATATACAGCAATGGAGTATGAATTTAAAAATGGAAAGTGTAATGCTGGTATTTAACAAAAGAGGTTTAAAGACTCCCTCAAGGCAAATCTTAAAAAGTATAGTATATACATACATATATATGTTTGTGTGTGTGTGTGTGTGTGTGTGTGTGTGTGTGTGTAGTATAAACACCGTCAACTGGGAAACACTGGCCTGCAAGCACTCCAATTGGAGAACAGCCTTTACCAAAGGTGTCATGGACTTTGAAGACGCTTGAACCCAGGACTAAAGGGAGAAGCGTACTAAGAGGAAGGCATGCTTGGCAAACCCTCAACATGATCAACTCCCGCCTGGAAACCTATGTTCCCACTGTGGAAGGACGTGTGGATCCAGAACTGGCCTCCACAGTCACTTATGGGCTCACTGTTAAAACCGTGTGTATGGAAGACAGTCTTACTCGGCTACAAGTTATCACCAAAGAAGATGAAATAGTGGAAAGAGATATTGGGGTCATGGTGGATAGCTCAATGAAGATGTCGACCCAGTGTACAGCAATTGTGAAAAAGGGAGGAGAACATAAGAAGAGGCTTCTGGATCAGGTCAATGGTCATCTAAGTCCAGCTTCCTGTTCTCAAAGTGATTGACCAGATGCCTTGGGGAACTTGCAAGCAGGTTCTGAGCACAAGAACACTCTGCTCGCCCGTGGCTTCCAGCGACTGCGGAGGCAGAACATTGCCATCACAGCTAACAGGCCACTGAACCACAGAGCTCTTTGAATTGTAAAGTTGGGAGGGACCACCAGGGTCATCTTGTCCAACCATCTGCAATGGGGCTCAAACCCACAACCCTGATATTAAGAGTCTCAGGCTCTGCCAAAGAGGGTCAAAACTAAGCCAAATATGGAATACTGCCTTTCATTTATACGTATTCATGGTGCAAAAGCATGTGGAATATTTTGTACAGTTCTGGTTGCCATACCTCAGAATGAATATAGGAGGACTGGGGATTGTGCAGAAAAAAATGTAACTAAAAATATTAAGGCATCAGAGCAAAAGGAAAAAAGGATCACACCGAAAGGAGCTGGGTTAGTTACTTGATTCCCCTCCTCTCCTGCTTCTGCTTGTGCCATCACACAAGCGTGGTGACCAGATTGTTGAAAGCCTCTGTTTTACTTGACCCCATCTGTGCCTGCCTATTGGTGAGTAATGAAAATGGCTTTATTCGAGCATGTTTCTACTTAAATGCCACCTCCTTTGATAGGGTTTCCCCTGCTGCTATTTGTATAACTTGCAGGCCATTTTCTTTGCAATTTTCTTGTTTTGATTTTTCAATTGTGAGCACCTTTTGTGCAGAAAGGTGGGATAAAAACTGTTGCAAGAGATAAATGAATGAATGAACCCCCGGCACATTCTTCCTATGCATAATGCACAAGCAGGCATATTACACCCTTATCCGGAATGGACTCCAAAGCTAAAATAAGCCACGCAGATGCTACTGAAATAATGGAATGCTTATGATCCGAGTCCAATGTATATTAATCAGAAAGGAGTCGGGAATTAATGGCATTTCTCTATTACTTGGGATTTATAAAGCACCTAATAGATTTCTCCTGTGCAAACAGTAAAGCAACCTATCTGCCATATTTAATCAAGATGAAACATTAGAGCTAATTTTTGTTAAAGGGAACCCACTCGCGTGCATATTACTTAGCTGTCCTGATTTATAATATAAAATGACTGCTGGAATCAATTCCTGGGAATAAAACCTAAAATAGTGCTTTAAAAAAAATCAATATGAGTTCTCAGTCCCGTCCCCCCCCCCCCCAAACATTTGTGAATGTGGGAGATGTGAGCGAGCCATTGAATACAAATTGACTTGGCCGACAAGCCGGCTGCTAAATATAAGTACACATTGCCCACAGTGCTCTGGTTCATCTCAGACACACAGGCCCATCTGTGTGTGCAGCCTTGAACCAAAGAAAGAGAAATTGTTTTATGGATTGATTCTTCCCTCTTATTAGGATCTGTATCATAGAAGATAAAGCTTAAAGCCATCCTAGTTTGTCCTTTGCTTTCACTCTCTCACACTCTTCCTAAACTGGTTCCTCTCCCTTCCCAAGGGGCCAATTTGGCTGGTGGTGCAAATGAGGGCAACGCCATTCATATCCAGAGCTTTTGACAGAGTAGAATAAACTCAGCTATTCCAGAGATAAATCGGATCAGTCCTTACCTACAGGGGATGCAAACCTATTTTGGAAATTGGTCTTTGAAAAAGTTTGTTCTGTTACAGGACAGGTAGTGCCACTTGATCTGAGGTTAACGTTATTACATCTGTTTATAAATGACCATAAGAGTGCATTGCTTTGTTGTTTAGTTGTTTAGTCGTGACCCCATGGACCAGAGCACCTCAGGACTCCTGTCTTTCACTGCCTCCCACAGTTTGGTCAAAGTCATGTTAGTAGCTTCGAGAACACTGTCCAACCATCTCTTCCTCTGTCGTCCCCTTCTCCTTGTGCCCTCAGTTTTCCCCAACATCAGGGTTTTTTCCAGGGAGTCTTCTCTTCTCATGAGGTGGCCAAAGTATTGGAGCCTCAGCTTCAGGATCTGTCCTTCCAGTGAGCACTCAGGGCTTATTTCCTTAAGAATGGATAGGTTGCACCTCTCCAGCACCATAATTCAAAAGCATCAATTCTTCGGTGATCAGCCTTGTTTGTGGTCCAGCTCTCACTTCCATACATCACTACTGGGGAAACCATAGCTTTAAAGTGCATTGCTAATCCTTTTCATGTCTGCAGCTCAAAATATAATTACACAGTATTGGTTGGCATCCGCCTGTCTTGGGACACAAGTGCGCCTTTGGGGGCGAAGTCAAACTCTTGGAAGGTTACAGCACCTGCTGTGGCTATAGAGGCCGGTATGGGAGAGACATGTTTTGTTGCAGCCGGGGAAGATTAAGGTGTCCGGTTGCACTGCTGCAGATGCACCATGGCGTTTCTTCTCTCTGTGCTACTCTAGCAGTTGTTCCTCCTCTGGTTACTGTTATGGATGGAAAACAGCTGTTAACACTAGAGGCATGTTGGACTAGACTATGCAATATAGCCCTTATGGAGAAACTAACGCAGCATCCTAGGGCTCATCTAGGTTTCCTTTTGTGCTGTGTTTCTAGGCACAGGTCTGGGTTTTAATGCTTCATGTCCAATTGTGTTTTGTTTTATTTTTGTCCTGACACTGTTCCTAGGAAAACCCGCTCTTTAATGCTGAGTCAGAGCAAATGACCATTGGGTTTTCCATGGATTACTGTTTGCTCCAATTGAGCAGCAAAATGCAGGTTCTCCCCAGAAAAGCTCTGGGAGGGGGGAAAACAAAATACTCAGACTCAGAACTTTAAAGTGTGGACTTGTGCCTGAAAATCGCAGTGCAAAATGAAGTCTGGATGAGCCCTTAGATTACTCAGGAATACAAAGACCAAATATGATTTTGAAACCTCCCAGGTGAGAAAGGATAGCCCTAGTTTAGCCAATTAGCATCACATTTTGTCTGGTTCACTGCATAGACAAACCACTAGCAGGTATTTTGTGATTTTGCTGTTTTATATGGTTTTGACTTTTGACTTACTGTACTGTTATTGCATCTTACTTTGTATTAATATGCTGTTCACTGCTTTGGCGGCCTCTGGTGCAAAATGCAGTATATAAATGACGTAACACAAAAATAAATATTGTAAAATGCTTTTTTTGCATCTGAGAGATGCTTTTTTTGCATCTGAGAGATGCATCGGAAAATTCAGAGAAGCGCAGTATCCAAAGGATAAATGTGCTCAACCCAAAGATGAGATCAGGAGGGGCAGATCAGTTTCATTCATATTAGACTTTGTTCCTATTAGACTTCAGCCCAGTATACCTGAAGGAGTGTCTCCACCCCCATCGTTCTGCCTGGACACTGAGGGTCAGCTCTGAGGGCCTTCTGGTGGTTCCCTCACTGCAAGAAGTGAAGTTACAGGAAACCAGGGAGAGGGCCTTCTCAGTAGTGGCGCCTGCCCTGTGGAATGCCCTCCCATCAGATGTCAAGGAAATAAACAACTATCTGACTTTTAGAAGACATCTGAAGGCAGCCCTGTTCAGGGAAGTTTTTAATATTTGAAGTTTTATTCTGTTTTTAATGTTCTGTTGAAAGCTGCCCAGAGTGGCTGGGGAAACACAGCCAGATAGGTGGCGTAAAAATAATAATTTATTATTATTATTGTTGTTGTTGTTGCTGCTGCTGCTGTTGTTGTTGTTGATATTATTATTAAGATCAAACTCCTCCAGCATCCCTAGTAGGTACCTCCCTGTTCACAGCACATCCAGCATTGTTTTTCTGATTCGATGGTCTTCTTTTATGGTGGCATTTACCAGTTTTTCCTGACTGAGCACCACCAACTAGAAAGGATATTGTGGACCCAACTTGCAGCTCTTTGACTTCATTTCCCACATCCTATCTGTCTCTGCTATGCAAAATGTGCGCTGTTGTGTCTAAAGATTAAATGGTAGAGCAATCACCAAGGATGGATATTGCTGAAGGAACTATTGCACTTTCCATTGTTCATAAAGGTTCTCCCTATAGATACATTTCCACAGAGTGTTTTAAAGCCTTCCTAATCACAGCTGAAAACTGCATAAAACATTTAGGGCCATAAAGACATTCCCATTTAAATTTTCAGCTTCATTGCAGGGCCATCTTTCCCCCAATCACAGAGTGCTCCCTATTGTGCCAATTAAGGTGTTTAAAACTCTGGGTTGCCATGTCGCCATAAAGGAGGAAGTGGAACAATTTTGCCATGGCTGCATAATTGTGTACAAAAGCTGCAACGATGAATTTACAACCTCGGCCCTTTACAGTAGTCTCTGGTGCCTTGAATAATTTTATTACTGGATCTGGCTCACTTGATAAAGGAGTCTGGTTTCATCATCTATCATTGTTGGAGACTGGAGAGGAGGGCAAATCAAATTTCAAATCCTTCTGGGAGACTCTTTATCACTTCCCTGTGTAAATATGAGGACATCAGCAGCTTGAACAACCCTAAGCCTTCTGGGTGAAATGAAATTGGAAAGTGCAAGTGATCAACGGTGATTTTCCTGGCTTAAATGTCAAGAGCAAGTGTACATTCTAGGGGTAGTGTTTTTTCCAGAACAGTTTTGACGGGGAGGAAATGTATGAGTCTCTCAAAGTCCAACAATACCATTTGTTTTAGAAGTCCATGGTGCTAATAAAATCCAAAACATTAAAACTGCCTCATGAACAATGCCTTCAGCGAGTGTAAAAGTTCGTTATATCTCAGCTGGGCATTGTAGAACACTTCAGACAGGACTCTTAAGAGCTAGGGGTCAGTAAATGGGTCGAATTCAGTTTCTCTCAGGCTCCCATTCTTCCAGTCGTAAGTTCAGTTATCCACATTCCAACATCCATTTCCAAAATGGCTGCCGTGCTCTCATGCAAGAGGAAAATGGAAAGTCCCAGTTTTATCAGGACATTTGAGAGGTATGCAGAATTCTCTTGGTAAATGATCATTTAGCTCAGGCTTCCTCAACCTCGGCCCTCCAGATGTTTTTGGCCTACAACTCCCATGAACCCTAGCTAGCAGGG